>NW_028185816.1:3119141-3227225 GCF_003343005.1 Rhea americana
TTTTTGAAACTCAAATCAGGAAGGTGTAAATACTTTATTGGAGGAAAATGTGTTTTTCATATGCATGCGTGTGTGTGCACATATGTAGTGTTTGTATGTATAGTGTTCTGTGAAATTTAATACTGTTTTAGCATTCCCTATCTGTGTATGTTTATGATGGTTTTTAGATACTCTAGCACTGTACTGGTTTAAAATTAGTTGCACGTAAGTTTGCATTCACCCTYGTGGGGGAAAAGTCTCAGTTTTATAGCTTTACTTTAATACCTTAGAAGCTGGACAGAATAATACAACAGCRTGTCTTGTTAGTGTTGATATAAATTCTCAGTGGAAACTGGTTGTTATTCCCAGGATAACTGCTATATTTGGGAAAATTCTACATGCTAAAATTATTTATTTAGGCTTTTTAATATAATTATTTTAAAAATGCCACATAAGGATTGTAAAACATTGCACATTGTTGTACTTGACCATAGTGAAAAACCATGCAACTTTTATTATTTTGTACTGATCTCCTCTATGTAATCTTTAAAGGGTGATTACAGTTGGAGGAAGAACAGTAGTGATGAAAAGTAGCCTTTTTTTCTATGGGCCTAAAATAAATTTGTTTTTGAAARTTTTGAAGTACTTGACTCCTGTTTGACATTTTCTTCAAAGAAATTTATTAAAGAAAGATAATAAGTAGGGGCTTTTGGGAGGTGAGCTCTGGTACTGTGTAGAGCTCTAGAGGGGAATCAGCAAATTGGCACCCAATTCGACTGCATGCTCTTTTTGTTTGTTTTGTTTTGCTTTCCCCCCCAGTTTTGGTATTTGTTGTTTGAATTTCATTCTGATAGGATGCTTTATTTGGCTTTGTCTTATTTAAGTGTAGAGGTTTATTCTTAGGATTAAAGATGGTAACAGTGGGAAGCAATTGCAGCTTCTATTCTTAATATTACATTGAAAGTCAACTCTAATGTACTTAATATAGCTAGTTAAGTATCCTCTTACAATTTTTTTWATGTTAGTTGAAATTTTCCTGTAACAGATTGTTGTAAACCTTATAAAAATGCTTATTGTTATCTTTATGGGAAATTCAGTCACCAACAAATTAGGTATTTTTTTCCCTGAATAAACTGTAATATGAAATTTCATCTTCTGACCTGTCTTATGCTAGGTTACTGAAACTAGTGTGATTTAGCTTTTCTAAAACTCCAAGTATATTTTTTTTCTGGTTGGTTTAATGGTTTCCATTTTATATAGCAGCTTTTTACTTGAAAAAAAATAGAAGTACAGTTTTCATAGTACTGCATAATTTATGCAAACATTAAAGTTCTTACTATGTTTAAAAAAAGTTTTTTTCTTTGGAGCTTTGATGGCTAGCATTCTTGTTAATGATGGTCATTTCTCTAACAGGAAGATGTTWTCATTTGTATTTACTTTTCAGTGCAGGGCAATTATGCTGTTCTGTGCTGCACACTCTTCATAGTTTGTATCTCAAAAGAATTACAGTACTTGGAGCAGGACTGCAATTTGAAGCAGGTGTTGTGTTTTACTGTTATGCAAAATAACAGTAAAATATAATTGTGAGGGAAATTAAGGAAACAGCTGCAAACTTGGTATGGTAACCGCTATATTATAATTTGTAAGCAATTGGCGTACATATCTTACATCATACTAAGACAGCAAAGATTTGATTTAATAAAGCCCACCTTATTGATTTTTTTTAACCCGTGAAACTATTGCGCTTTTTCTTACAAAAGCTGGTTAGTATAAACAACAAACCATAACCTTACTTACTGAGATGTACTATGTCACCAGTAACTCAGTTTTTAGGTGGGAACTTCATGGTTTAATTTCATTTTGTCTACTTTTTGCTGATAAAGAAGATGAAGAATAGAACCTAATTACTGGAATGAAGGTTTCAGAATGTCTTAACTGGACTAACATATGGAAGCCTACGTAGGCCTGAGGTTGTAAAATAATAAAATAAATGGCCTATAGCAGGCCATCTGCCATTTGCAGGGCATTTCTGTCGTACTTTGTGCCAAACTGGAAATTAGTCTTTGTATTAAAAATATATTTTGAATACAAATCAAAGATTCCAAATGTGTAACATTACACATGGCAAACACATTTCTATCTAGGAGCTAAGATTAAAGTCCAGAAATATTTCACTGGAAAAATATTGCTTAGTTTGATGCCTGGGGCTCAGATGATTCTCTTCTCTTTCCTACCTGTTTTTCTTCCCAGCAAGTACAGGTTTGCTTTTGTAAATTACACACAGATACGAAAAATCTGCTATTGTATATGGCAATTGAAGGGTAGATCGACTGATTTAAATTGTCATAATTTCATTTAAGTCATTGAGGCTATGATGGTGTGCCCCAGCTGAGGATTTATGTCATGAACAGTACTTTTATAGAACTTCTCATTGTGTAAGTTCTTCAAACATCAGCACTGCAATTTTCACAAATTCTGTCTGAAGGAGGGTAGCCGCGTTACCTTAATTTTATTTACTGGAGAAACTGAAACTCAAATTCTTTGCAGGGTCTCAACAGAGATAAAATTTTGGAAATTTCTGTTAGCCTTATGCTCTTATCATAGAACATTCATGATCTGAATACAAAAGTACGTTTAACATGTGAAAAACCCTTTGGTATTTGTACTAAATGATATCTTACTAAGTTAAAAATAGTGATGCTTTTAGAGAATTGCAGACCTGTTCTTTAGCAGGAAACATATAGATAGTGCATTTCACTATAAATGCAGAAATATTTATTCATAGACTGATACTGTTAAATTTAACAAATCRTTACTGTTTGAATGCAAAGCTGTTTAGTTGATAGTAGACTATARCACACATTTGTTGTTTGGATACTGGTCTGTCTTAGGACAAATATCTTGATTGAAAGGTATTTGAGTTTACCTATCCCTATGCAATTTTAGACTTTTCTACCTTGTTTCAGTTTCCAAAAGTCCTTCAAATGTAACTTGTTCTGCCAAGCTAAAACAGTGCCTTGAAAATAAATATGTAGATTTACTGAAAGCCATTTGTCCTTCAGGAAGTTAGACCTACTTTTTAGTTTTCGTGGTAGTAATTACCGTAAATTGTTTATTTGAAATAAAGAATAGTAAATATGGATTAACTGGGGGTTTCCATGCAGATTATTTTGTAGAAGATTTTTTTTTWAAAAAAACTTTATTTTAAGTGTTCATCCTTTAGGTGTGTTTAAAGATGGTGGAATTAAATGATGAAGTAGTAAAAAGAGTTGTGAAGAGCAATGGTTAGATAGTCGGTTGATGGTACATCAGAAATTTAGATTTAAGATTTTTGAATGGAAGTCAGGGCAGAATAGACTAACGTGTCTGTGTAGGTTAACGTCGTCTTCATGTTTTCAGCAAAGTCTGATGTTTTTCCCTCTTTGTAGAGGTACACGGAGTGGATGAGGAGGTGCTTGGACTCTGGAGCTGCCTGGAACACGATGCCCTGCCCCGCTCTCAGCCTTGGGAAGTTGTAAATTGCTCATGTCCATAAGGAGGAAGGATGGCTCATGGAATTCCTTCACAAGGCAAAGTTACCATAACGGTGGATGAATACAGCTCAAATCCAACGCAGGCATTTACACACTACAATATTAATCAGAGCAGGTTTCAGCCTCCACATGTGCATATGTAAGTATTAATAACTTGTCTTTGTGTGTGTGTGTGTGCGTGCTTAAATTGAGAACCAATACTGAAGGAGTGTGTTGAGAACTGGAAAAATTTATTAGCTGTAGTAGCAAATAGGCAAAATGGCTACCAGATTTCTTATGTAGTGTGTATGAGACATCGGACTGTGTCATCTCTGGGGTATGACTCTGCCTCGGGAGCAATGCCACTGACTTGGTGAAACTTACTGTGATGTACAGTAGGGTGCATTTTCTGACACTTGTCACTTTAGTGATCTCCCTTTAACTAGCCTGAGGGACCCATTGCTTTAAAATTTAAGCACCCTTCCCCCACCCTTTACACTCAGCTGCAAAATAGGCCTAATTGGGACTAATTGTCCCCCTGATCACTGAATCCTTTGTCCTTCTTTGTGAGTTGAACGTGTGCCGCATGCTGCATTCCACTCGCAACCAGGAGGACAAAGGAATCAGAGACTGCTGAACAATTAGTCCCAAGAAGTACAAATACTATGTTAAAATAATGTTCATGGCCTGAGCTTATACCAACAAAAGCTTTGGAAATGTGGAGCTGTAGGCTCCTTACCTCACCTTGTTATTCTTGGATATTGTATGGCTTGTAAGATCATTCTACAGCATAATACCTAGGCACAATGCTTTGGGTTAAGAGCTAAGTGCTAGCTTTTGCTCTGAATTTCCTTTCCATTGTTTAGTGAAGTTTGATCTTTATCGGTTATTTCTGTAAAGGTTCTTTTTCTTTAAATGATAAATAGTCTGAAGAGCATATGAAACTAAAACAAAGGGGACATCTCCTGGCTGCCTGTGCATCCTTGTTGGTCAGGATTTTGGATGTTTTTTCATCACTGAATTTGATAAGGATTTTGCATAAGAGTGGAAAAAGTTGTATAGTATTTCATTGCATTTTTGTTGTGTAGGATCCCACCTGAAGAGTCACAATTATAGGAGTTTAACACCTTTTAATAGTATTTCCTGTGGTTACAATCTTCCTAAAAGCAACTTTCCTGAAGAAGGATGCTGAAGAGTATCTGCTGTGCATCTGACTTTTCATTGCCAAAAAAGTTTGCATTAATTCCGTGTGATTTACTGCTACAATTGTGTAACTCTGCTTTTAAAAATGATGTTTCTGTTGCTTAATCCACTATTCAGATCATGTCAGTGAGTTTCTGCTGCGTATTTTGCACTCAAACTGCACTTCTTACTGGTGTTGAGCAGGAATTCTGTGTATAGAACGAGTTCAGAATAAGCAATAACGATTTAGAAAGCAGTTTTAAAAGATTCCTTCTTGTTGCCATTCATTCCTGTGGGAGCTGAATTAAGACCAGAATAAGTATGATGTTTACCATTTTAAAAGTAACTGATGTTTTATTTTGGAAATTAACAAATAATTATAGCATCAACTTTCCTAATTTACCTCATAAATGGTATTAACTGCATACATGCTTAGAAGATGCTTTATTAGATTGAAGGAGTTGTACAATTTAAATAAATAATATAGTGATAATTTTTTTACAGGATTTTTATCTAAAATGCTGTTTTCTTAATTTCAGTAATTCTGTTTCAAGGAAGGGTGTGGCATGCTGAAAGGGAGATAACAAGAGGGAGAAGTCTCTTACAAAGATTTAAAAAAGATGGAAGAGGGTTAATCTCAGAATTAAAAAAGAAGCAAAGGAAACGATGTGACAGCAGGGGAGATGCGCTTTTGGTGTAGGACTGGATAACAAATGGTGGATTTTAGTAAACCTGTTAAGGGAAGAAAGGTTAGGATTCTAGCAGGTGTCTAAAGTTGGTGTTAGGGGTAAGGGGTACATGAATATGAGACCAAGGCTACAGGTTGGTGTAACTAAGAACAGTAGAGTTATTTGGGATGTGTGTGTGTAGGGGGGAGGGGATGGGAGAGCATATTGTAACTTGGGGAGGGGGCTTGTTAGTCTTCCCGAGTTTTATAATAGGAGCGTTGTGCATACTTCTGAAAGAGGCTATCGTCAAGTGAGAAACCCTGAAAAAAAAAACTSTGAAAGCAGTGATAACAAAGAAGCCATGATCCTTTTACCCTGTTACATCTTTGTTAATGCCACATTGCTGCAGCTTGTTTGCTTTGGTTTAGTTTTACAGTTTTGCTTTTCTTTTGTGTTATCTTAAATTAATGCATACATTTCTATAAAAAGAGGGAAGTTTGAGGAGGGAGTTAGAGAAAAATTTATTTTAAAAAATTGTGTAATGTTGAGAAATGAATGAAAAGCACCACAGRAACCCTGAGCATTATGACATGTAGGTGAATAGCAGGGCAATAGATTGCTACAGGGCACTGCTGCCATATCATAATTCAGTGGTGGGTTGCAGTTAGGGAATAATGTTCTCTCCTGAAGGTGTGTTTTTTAAGTAATTTATCTATGAATATGCATCTTCATTTGCAAAGGTAAAAACTGGATTTAAAAGAAAACAGGATACTTGGCACATACTGAGCCTTTTCTGTTCCTTGTATTCGTTGGGCCTGATTTTCATTTCACAAGCTTGTGTAATCTCACCAATACAAACCTGGTGTATAGAGAAATACTGCTGTTAGGCTTCCTCTTCCCTGAGACGCGTCCTTCTCTTCTCCCACTCTCATACAATGCCTTTCACATGATAATGTCATGTATTTTAATCTACAGGGGCACAGGTTTTTTACTGTGTTTATTTTTACCTCAGAACTACTTAGTGAATTTATTTAAGGATACCATAAGGTAAATAACATATTGAAGCTCCCTTTGCTTAGGCTGATTGTAGTAGCAAATTTGTCAATTACTTAGACTCAAATACTATACACATTTTATCAATTTCTCAATTTTTTAAAAATACTAATTAATGTTTGAGCAGGTGTTCTAAAGATAACATTCAATGTCCAATTTTTTCAGATAAATGGAGTCCAAGTTTATTTTTTGGACATTTTGTAGCAACTTCCCTGTGCCTCCCTACATCCTTTGGTTACACTGATTCTCTGAAAATATTTTTAAATATTTGTATATTAATGTTTTGTACAAGTCATGTTTATTTTCATTTAATTAACTGAATTATCTGTATTCCCTACTTTGAAGGACAGCTACAAAATAATAATAGTAATAATGATAAAATTATGCCTTTCTTTGCTTCTTAATAATTATTCTTTTTCTGAAATTTTTTGTACTTTTCCTTTTTTTGCGTTAGGAGTTGTAGGTTTAAGAGGCAAATATAGTATTAGATGYTAGTACTTCTTGCTCCTTCCACGTAGTGCTGTCTTCTCAGTTCTGCTGCACAGTTGATTTTTGTTTTTGGATTTAGTGTGACTGTGATCTGAGAACCCGAATGACTTAAAAAATAATAAAATTCTGACAAATAATTAGGTTTAAAAAGAAAAACCCTGTAAACATGTTTAGACGCCCATGTAGTCTGCACGAGGCTACGCAGTCAGCGCTGCTGCCAGCAGCAGTGAGAAGGAGCAGTGGGCTGCAGCCTTGGGGCACAGCCAGCACCCACAGGAGGAGCTGGGCACCCGTGGAAGGAAGGCTCCGAGGAGCGTAGCATGGATGAGGAGCATAGCATGGGCGTTCACTGGGAGCTGCTCGAGCCTTTTTCCTGTGGAACTGCAGCCTCGAAGTAGAGAGGGTGCAGAACATTTCTGCTGTCATAAGGCAATGGCAGGAAAAAACATGAATGACCAAGCCTTCGAGGTGGATAGTTGAATTCATCAGGTATGAACTGGTTGCTTAGGGTGTCCTCCCGTTCTCCCCTTCCCGTTCTCCCCCCCTCTCTCTCATTTTTTTTTTTTAAAAAAACCCTGCTGTTGAGCCACAGTGAGTATTTAACCGTTTTGATTTAACAGAAATAATATGGCTCAGCTCTGTGGAATCCTACCTGTTTCACCTTTCTTTTCCTCAGACCAGAAAAATGGAACAGATCTACGCGAAAAATAATTTACTTAAGTAAATAGTCTTCCTACTAGATACAAAAGAGGAGAGTGAAACAAATCTTTTTCTTTGCATTTTTGTATTTCTTGTGAAAAATGCCTGCGTTGAGAAGCTGGGTGATGCCAGGAGAGTTCTGTGAAGATGTACTAGCAGTGGCCCAAACTCCTGCAGACTGATCCAGTTAGATAAGCATGAACATAGCGTTTTGTATTAGTAGGACTACATATGTGTAGTTGAATAAAGTATATAAAAATGTATGAGTGTGTGTAAATGTGTATATATAGTAAGAAAGTACTATAAAATGTAGCCATACAGGCATAGAAGAAAAACTTTTAACTGTGATCAAGTCCTAAACTGGTGAAACCCAGAGTCCTAATGAAGAAACTATGGACCTTGAGAAATAGGATCTTGCATGCTTTTTTACTGCATATAGGATGGTTCTCTGAAGAAAATTTTAGGTTGCAGTAGGTTGCAGTGAAGTTGGTGGGAAATTCATGTATTTGATTTACAATATTCTCAACTGTTGCTTCGTATGAAGTACATGATTGGGAGGGGGAACTGTCTTTAGTAGAATGTAGACTCACTTGACATACAGAATTGTGCAGTTCGTACATGTAATACAGGTTGCAAGAGTGCAGGCATGCTGAGGCTAAACTAGCTAGCTGTATCTGGTGCAACTGGACAGTTTATTTTAGGTGATACTCATGTACTCGGAATTATCATTTTGACACAATTGTTGCTTTGTCTGTTACTGACTTTTCTTATGAAAGTGTGTGTAGCTAGTAACCACTTAATTTGCTTTTTACTATTTATTTTTTCTAAATAAATTTTTAAAATCACTACTCTCTGAGGAGTGAGCAAATCACATTTAAGTTCTGCTTCTGAAAACAAAAATACATTGAGCAAATGTATTTAAAACGGGAGCCTTACTTCTGTGCAGAGGGATTTTTATTTAGGGCCCAGACTCAAAAGCACAATCAATTTACCTTTGTGCGTATTTAGCTTCCCTTCTCTCATTGGTCCCTCCTAGCCTGGGTGGCTACTGAAATGCAGCAGTTTACAACTCAGTGCATAAGCAAAACAAAACGTGTTTTTCTTAATGCACTAAGCCAACAGCAGCAGCCATTTGGCAGCTGCGCCTGGAGCAGCTGAGCTCTCCCTGCAGCAGGAGTGAGGATTCCAGCAGAAAGGAGGTGAGGACAGCTGCAGGTGAGGAGCCATACAGCTGTCCCAAAATAAACAGTCCCCGCTCGAGAAAAGGGCCATCAGCTGATTGCATTTTCTCATTCTCATACAGGAGAACAGTGGRAATTGCCTTGCAAAGATGCTGATTTTACTTTTCATTAGGAAAACTGTTTTATAGGAGCACATATATATATATATGTGCATCCGTCTATGTGTGTTTGTTTAAATGAAAGATCTCTACCAATCTTAGTGATTGTGTTTTTAATCACAATCACTTGTGAATCAGTGATTTTTAAATCACTTATTTTGCAAAATTTAAACATAACGTAAGCCCTAAATTTAAATTTAACCTATAACATGAGAATAAAAAGACTGGTTTTTTTCATAAGGGTGTACTTTGCTTTAATTATATTTAAAGTATTTTGAGATGCTTAAGTAGAACACACTGAAAGTGAAAATGTTTGTACAGTGATTATGTATGGCTTGGGGATTGCACTTTGGTAATTAAAGTAACAGGGGCCTGAACCCGAGTTTTGTTTATGCAAACATAACAGTCATTCTGTTGTATTCTCTCTTAAAGAATGGGTTGTTTCTGACCTCTCTCTTTGTCATCTGTAAAAAGCAATAATACCAGTCTACTTTAAAAAATATTTTGACATACATGAAAGACTGATGCTGTAAATGTGCTAATACTATTATTATAGTGTAGAAGAGGTTTAAAGTAATGCTTTGTCACCATCTCTCCATTAGTTACTATGTTACCATACTGCATGGTTCTGATAGGGAAGCTAGATTTTGTTTAAATTGGTGATGAAACCTTTTACTTCTACTGGTAATGGGACAGGCTACCAGGGAGGTTTTCATACTTTCCAAAATGAATGAACACTGAATGAATCCCTCAGCATAAGGTACTGGCCTTGTGCAATTATCGCTGTTTGTCAAACTGTAAAAAATGTTCCCTGTAGGCTGCTTATGAGGACTGGAAGGGGTGAAGGTCTTTGATACCCGGGCTTCAGTGCTGAGCCTGCCGATCCCCAGCTGCTCATTCCTATTCGTGTACTGCACAGTTTGCCTCCTCCCCAGTAGTGCTGGCAGTCTTCAGTGAGACTGCTCTATAAATCTTATTACTGAAATGGTTCAGGTTAAAAATACCCATTCCTCTTTCCTCTTTCCTCCCACTCTACCCTGCAATGAGGTACTTCTAGCGATCTGTTTTGGGGTGGCCTCACAAATAGTGGGGTTGCAGGGGTAGCCAGCATAGGCGAGAGGGCAGTCAGCTGTGGCTCACTGGTGGGCCTGAGAGTGTGGGCGTTTCTTCACTCCACTGAAGAAATCATGCTGGTAAAACAACACCTTTTAGAGTCAGTCTGGCCCCTGTGGTGAACCCTGTGAGAGAAAGAGAAAATGAAATTTGGGTTTTATGCATATATATGTAAATGTTTTCTTACACTGCACTGACAGCATAAAGAAGCCTTCAGGTAACAGGTACATTAATTCTAAGTCCCCATGTTAGTTGCTGAGATCCATGAATGAATGTTTTCATTACATAATCTGGTTCTACCTTACGGTATTAACCAGGTAGTTCCTTTAGTGTCCACTCATACTAACTGAGGATTGACTTTTATGGATTCATCTCTATATACAATATGCAATGTGTTCTTACCTTATGGGAGGTTTGTGATGGTACCTGACCGAGTACTCATTTTATGCCAGTGACCTCTACCAGAGTTCCTTGTGCCTGAGTGAAATTGCTCACTAAGGAGGTTCCTTGCTATGATGTGGTTTGACAGAAAAGATAGGTATACTTTATAGTTAGGCCGTGTATTGTCACTGGAAGCTTGTTGTTTCTTTCTTAAAAATACCAGGAAGGCGGGGATGTATTTGTGGAAGCATCAGATTTTCTGTAGCTTTTCTTTCTCTCTCTCTTTTTCTCTCTCACGCTTTTTTTTACAAGGAGGCCCTGTAAATGATGTGAATTTAGATACCTATTTTACATCACTGTATGATTTTATATAGCCTGCTTGCGTGTGATTGATGTAGGACTATTTCAGAATTGTTGAAGTGTTGGTGATGAACATTGATTTTTGTGCTGTATGTTATACACTAACTTCTGAGTTTTTATTTCTGGTCTTGAGCTACCAGAGGTAACTCAATTGCTTAGTCATTTGCCTAGCATGGGTTTCTACGGAAAAATTTAGAAGTGGAGGGCCAATGTGTCTGCCYCCTAGAGAAGTTAGTGTTTGGTTTGGTTTGAGTTTTGTAAAGTATCTCAGCTGGCATAACTTGACTTGAGAAAACAAACTTAGCTAGGCATAGCAGAAATACAGTGAGGCAGAGAGATTTCTTTAGAACATGCATCCTTTTTCAGGAGCTGCAGTGTTACTTCTTTGATGATATTGTAAAGTTTGGCGTGTGGTTACCTGCATTGTCACGGGTTTTTGAGTGCTGGCAGAGAAAGTAAGTGCCAGGAAGTCCCTCCTGAGTCTTGTGTGGTAGGATCATTCACTTTTTAATTCAGATCAGGTTTTTCCATGTCCCTAGAAAAGGATTCAAGTGAGCTGTGAGTTTTGGTCCTGGAAACATTGGCTTCTTGTTCCTGGTGGCTGGAATCATACTTAGTATATGCAGTTGTGATTTCAAGAACTTCAGTGCTATTGCTTCTACTTGCAGCAGGCCTGATACTGTCTTTCTGATCTTTTCTCTAATGTGTATGCGCAGAGCAGTGCTAAACCAAGTAAGGAGGTAAGCATGTCTGTATACATACAGGCACTCATTTCATAGCCTTTATTTCAGAAGAAGAAAAGGGCTTGGTTTCTGATGGGATTTGGAGATTCAAGTCTTACCTATTTACTTTGTTTTTTTTTTTCTTATGTGAGCCAGTAAGACTGCTATTTTTCAGTTTGACTTACTCCAAAAAGCCGGTTTTATGTGCTGCTGTTAGTTGTTTTTAATTATAAGAACAATGAAATTGTGACCAAAACATTTGTATACATTTAAAACACTAAAGTCAAAAAATGCTATCACGAAATATATGTGACTAGACTTTGTTTAGTTATTTTTGTTCTGATAGTGTCTTTTTCAAACAAAAAGGTGGTGTATGATAATCTTGGACATCAGTAGTATGTAAAGCAGCCAGTACCGTGCTGGGAGCAGTACTCCCAGCAGAAAACTGTAAGTCTGGGTTCCTAACTGTAAATTTCCCTAGAGTTGCAGTCCTTCTGTTTATCTCCTGAATAGTTGACCATAAAGCTTGGTCTTAATCTCCGTAAAGCTCCATGAAGGAGATTCACCCAGCAGATCCTGAAGGATTCATACTGCTGATACACTAAGGGTAAAGTTGGGCAAGACAATGTGCTGGTGGATGAGCACTGGTAGTATGTGCCATTGCTGAAGCTTTACTGGGGGAGGAAGCAAAGAGCGATGGAGGTAGAGGGGCTGTCAAGAGAGCAACTCATAATCCTACAGTACAGTTGATCATCCTCTTGATAACGGAAATGGATCCAGCACCATGTTATTTCTTTCTTTTAGCTTGTAAATTAGAATCCTATCAACAGAGTTGCCTGTGCTATGCTGTAAACACATTTTTCTCAAAGAATGGCTGAAGATAGTAATTTATATGAGGATGAAAGAAGGTTTCTTGACTGGAACTTGAGTTTGCTGATGCTGTTGTCCTGGGTACTGTCCACTGGCAGAGAAAGTACTTGCCACTATTTTTTTTTTTTTTTAATAATGAATGTGTTTTCTAAATATAAATGACTATGCCAAGGAAAAGACAGAGGAGGAGAAAATCAGAGCAGTATCCTGTTTTTACTAAGAAGAATATTTAAAAGATTATGCTATGGTATCTTGTAAAACTTACATTTAAAAGATTATGCTATGGTATCTTGTAAGACTTAGGTTTGTCACAGATTTTGTATTTTGTATTCTAAGACCTTTCTTTTTTGCATGTTTCTTGACATTAGGGCTACAAAGATTCCAATAGATGCAAGAAGAAACACTGCAAGAGGCTTCCTCACAGCAGAGTCCCCACTTACTGTACTGGGCATTAACTTATATTCAGCACATTAGACTTAAAAGCACACAGCCGTTAAGTGTAGCACTCCCTTCCCAGGAGGGCAGCAGATGGAGAGAGAATGGGGGAGGGAAGGAGAAAGGAGTATGATAGAGGGACTTTATCTGATGTATTTGTAAACCAGGAGACTTGCTATTTACCACGTTTACAATTTCTCTGGTATAAGGAATTGAGTGTAGTGCTGGGAACATCAGGGTCAGTGCATTACTCCTAAATGTTTAGCTATTGTATCAGTTTATGGGAAGGGAAAGGTGCTAGTGCAGTATATCTTCCCTCATGCTCATTTGATATAGGGGGAGCACAAAGAAAAAAAAATCATTACTTTTTAATTACTATAGGCATTTTTGCTTCTTAAAGCACATTTGCCTTTGACCAGCAGATAGAGTTACCTAAGGATTATTTTCTCTCTTTTAAATGGCAAAGCTGTAGCTTTTGGGAAAATCAATGTTCAGAATTCTAATTTAATGTGTTTCAGCATATTTAATAAATAAGAGCCCTGCCCTGTACTTACTAAATGTAGCAATGACGTTCTTACTGCCTCCAGTGGGACAATACCAGTCACTTAGAGATGCCAAGTTGAGTGGCTTCCTCAATTTTAAGTCATGATTCTTACAGGAATTTCTTGCCTGTGGTTGTTAGCAGTGCACACCTGCGATTACAGTAATTAAAGATTTTTTTTTATTGCTGTTTTTAAAGTCAACCGACATTCACCTTTCCTTTCATTGTCACTTAGCGGCAGACATGCTTGTGGACAGGAGGGAATGAATTAAAGCTACCTACATACATAATTATAAAAATTGTGTATAGAGTTCAGACATGTTTAATCTTTGAAAGTACTTGAAAGGTATTTAAATAAATTGTTTTCATTCTGATTATATGTATTTTTTGACATTAACTTGATCTTCCTTTATCTTTTGTTTAACAGTGATGTTTGCATCTTTGAAAGGGAAGGCTTATTTATATGAAGAACTAATTTTGTTCTCCTGTCGATTATTCTATAGCTTAAAAATGGAAATATTTCAACTTAGGACCCTCTTTGGTTGCTGAGCGAGAATTCTGGGTCATTGCAACCTCTTCGAGCTTTTGGAGGATATTTTAATTGTTTGTACAAAGTTCCTGGACAGTGTTTTTGCTAGGAGTGTTCTCAGTATAATGAGGCTGCTCAGATCAAATGCTGTAGTGCCAGTTTCAGACACCTCTGAGAATTAAAACGATGATGATAATTCTCTAGGGGTGATGCATGTATTTTTTGCACTGTGACCTTTGACAGTGTTTTGCTAGGCTACTTTGTATTGCTGGATCTTGACAGTGCCACTGTGTTAATGGAAGGATCACACATACTGTTTATCTCAGAACCTGATACATCATCTTGGCAACAAAATGAAGACCTTAACTCTTGGAGTTTTCACCATTTGTTGTTAGTTATCTATTACCATAATTTCTGTGCCTTCAAGAAACGGTGTTTTTTTTAAAATGTATGTGAGTAGAGCATTCATTTTCTTTTGAGACAGAGAAAGGAAATCCAAATATCAATTTCAAGGAAATTAAATGTTCTGTGTTTGGGAGGATTTTGTTTTGTTTTCAGACTTGCTCATTGTAGATACCAGTAATACAAACATGTTTTCCTGAAAACAGTATTTGCATTCAGTCTTGATTGGTGAGAGGAATATTAATTTAAGTGAAAAAAGAACTTTGGATCACCTGACTTCCTTGATAGTCCATTCATACCATCATTTTACATTAAGATATGCAAGAGAGGGCAATCAAAACTTTTAGAAGGTTTTAAAGACAGCATTCTCCTGAGTGGAAAAGACCTTCTAGAAATCATTTCACTCAACATAGAGTTAAAAGAGGTAAATTAAGCACACTGAGTCAGGAAGCTGGTGGAAGTTTTTTTTGATCGATTAGTTCGTAGTATTGGAGATTCATAGAAAATGTTATAGAAGAATTGGCGTTTTTCTGGATATCTAGTTATAAAGAGGCAATAGAATTTCTTTAGGGTCCAGACACATGTCTAATAAAATGCAAGAGGATTGTATTGGAGGTGACTAATACAGTGGCTATAAGCAGGAAACAGAGTAAAGGAAAGATGAGAAATGGATAAGTGATCTCAAACACCCAGAAATAATCAGAGATAAGATGTTGGCTTAAAATATAGTTTTCGCCGCACCCTGCACCTGCAGCTGCATTTCATTCGTTATGATTTTAATGCCTGCGTATGTGTTCAAAGGCAGTCTTGTTCTGGCATGAGCTATAGCAATAGTATATGACACATTATTGCTCCAGTATTAGTATCAGAGCTTGTCTTTAAGTTTTATGAGTGTTTTATTATTTCCCTAACAAAAAGCTTTTTTAGCTTTTGAGCTTCTAGTCTTATGCCTTGTAGTTCTTCACAAGGGAATCTCGCAATGCTGACCAAGAGGTTGTACGTTAACATACTGAGGCAAGGTCACTTGAACCTTTTAGTGCTGTGCCCAGAACCTAACAGCTTTAAAGACGTGCTTTTTTTTTATTCTTTTCGATTTTTCTTCTGTTGGGCTTAGTGTGCTTGTGAGAAGTGTCAAACAGTTTGCACTGGGAACAAATTCTCTTTCTCTACGTATGCACACAGAGCTATTGTAGTTACTGCTAAAGCTTCCCTCATAAGTTCCCGCAAATGACTGTCGTCTCTTACCTGTAGGGACTCCTCTGGAAGCAAGAGGGTAGATTAGTCTCTACATCCATTGAAACTAGAGTTTCTTCAGATAACACCAGTTATAGTGGCATTCTTTGTTATGTGATCATCTTTATACGAGCTAGAGCACAGTGCTTTGTGTTGTATTTAAGGCACTAAACAGCTGTCAGGTTATAGAATTTCTTCGTTTAGGGTCAGATTAGGCAATGACTTCTAAAGAAAAAGTCATGTATCACACTATCTATCCTTTGAATCCTCTAAACAGTGCACTGTATGTTTGTAGGACATGAACTTTGCTGACAAGCATGTCCAAAGAATTTATGGATTTTCCCCTCTGTTTTCTGAGAAGAAAAAGGCAGAAGACTAAAAGTTAAAATGTTGATCTGCTGATGGTGTAACTTAAGTATATTAAGTACTAGTTATGATGACTGGCTACTGGAGCTACTATCCCCAGCTGTCTGATTTTTGCACTCTCCTGACTGATATCTTGCAGAAAGAGCAGTGGGATGGAGCATGAAAAGGTTTCCTGGACTGCCTTAGTTTACATTCTAGTATATTAATCTAAATGAAAATCAGTTCTAGTTTACTTGAATTCATTGACTTTAAATTGTGATAGTCCAGAACCTTGGTATAGGGGTATCTGTGTTTGGGAGCGACGTGGAAGGGAAAGTGAAACTTAGGCAGTCCTCATCGAACATGTTGCTAAACATGGTTCAGTACCGTGGCTGTGTCAGGGACAGAACAGGAGAGCAGGGGTTTTGCCTGCCTTCCTAGGATGGGCTGTTGTCTAGTTTTCTTTTTTTAATCATCAATGCCATTTTGATCTGTCATGCTCTTTTCTTTGATAAAATATAGTTGTGGCTTTGGTCCTTTCTCAAAGGTCTAGCGATTGATGTCCAGTGTAGGAAATGTTTTGGGATGTGAGGTCAATGGGAATATGTTGAATAGGTGCCTGATAGACCCTTCTTATTGATTAATTGCAACTGCAGGAAGGGATACTGCAACCAGAGATTTTTTTTAAAAAAACTTCTTCGGTCCCTGTATTTATTACATGATGATTTGTTTTTTTTTCCAAAACAAAGATGATTATTCTCCTGTGATGTTTGTTTCATTAAGTGCATTTTTTTTTCTTTAGATGAAAAGTGGGTGAACAGAGTGGGCAGAGGGACACTTGTTAGCACACTCAGAATACTTGCTTACAGAGGTGACGTTATTTGGCATTTAAACAAGTACTTGGAACGTTGGTCACTCTTTTGGAGAATCTTTCCTGGTCTGTACAAGGGTTATGGTACCAGATGTGACTACATGTGCAGCATGCTTATGTTAAGGTCTGTTCTCTTCCCCCTCACACTCTGAGTATTATGCATCCCACCAATTGCCATTTTGCAGCAGTTATACCACAGTATCTCCTATATGTAGAAGGGCATTTTGGCTACTGCATTAGTTGTGACTTGAAATTTTATGATGTTGATTGAATGGTTTTTGCTGTCTCATAATCGGAAGGACATGCATAGACAGGTAGGTATAGAATTAAAGGAGCTATTACTTCTGTCATACAAAATACTGTTTTTATTTGTGTTTCTAATGCTGCTGCCTGTGCTTTTGAATGAGATTTTTCTGATCTGTTGCAGAGTTATGCTTTTGTGCTCTCTGAGGAAGCCCTTATGACTGTATTTTGGATGTGTCTTCCACGATGTATGATGCAGGTGTGATGTCACTGTGACCCTGTGGCTTAATCAAGTTAGTAGTTAAACCAGATGAGGAGAAAGGAACCTCATTCATTATCTCCCATGTGTCTTTTGGTAATTAGCAAAGGTACTATGGGTAATTGCAAAAACACTTGAAGATAAAGTGAGATGTGTTAGTAGGTATTCCCCCCACTGTGAGAATCATACTTTAAGACGGGATGGGGGAACACCAATTCACATGTGAAATTTAAATAAGTCTTTATGAATATGCACTGGATGCAGGGGAGAAAACCAGCACATTCTCTCAGGATGCTGTTAGGGCCAAGCAGAATCTCATTAGAGACAGCTTCAAAGATCAGTTCCTCATGTCCATAAAAACAAGTGTAAATTATCTTCTGTGAGCCTGCTGTTAGCAGTTGCACTGTTACATTATGCATGATCCTAGACTGCACATGGTATGAACAAACTGCACTGTGTTCCATTAGTGTTTTTCATTTTTATGCTAAGCCTTGCAACTTTGCAATTTATTGGTGTTATTTTGGCTAATATGCTATTTGACTTAAAATTTCCTATTACATTAGCTGTTAGTAGTGACACCATGGCTAGAAAGGACTTTTAAGGTTCTATAGTGCTTGTGGTTTTACAGAGGAAGAATATAGGCGACTCTGGATTGACAGCTTTACCTGCCTTTTCTTTCCCCTGCTCCCTGCAGTTATGAGTGAGAAGGTGGCTGCTATTGACTATCTGTTTGAAGTGAACCTAGGAGCTTTTTGTGATTCTTGTGATGCTGCTTTGCAGCACTTGACCTAAATATTTATGAAAATAAATAGTAATAGCATAGAATCTTAACTTGTACTTTGACTAAGCCACATACCCCATCATATACGTTCAAGAGGCCGTTTTGTTGTTTGAAAGAGATTTTGAAACAGTGAAGTGCAACCTCCGTGCATGCAAATTTTGTTAGTAGTTTTAGTGAGATTAAGATTTGGGCTTAAATCTTCATCATCCTTGCAGAAACACTAATGTGCTGTGAAATATTTTCCTAAACTGAGCTACAAAAGCAAGACTGTTCCACGTAATACTAGCTACGACCATGCAGTCAAACGAGGAAAGCATTTGCTAGTCTCTTCTTCCCACACCTAGTCAGAGTTCAGCACTTTCTTCAGTTGATGTTAAATTCCCAAATGGTTCAGCAATCTGATTTGCATTGTGGTTTCACAAAGAGCTGCGTCGTGGGGGTGCAGCTAGGGAAGCTTTAAGCTGCTAGAATTAACAATCCTCATAAGATCAACTGTGGTTTGAGAGCTGATTTAAGCCGTTGCTTGCTAAATTCATAACAGCAATGGATACATTAAGCTATGGTTTTATGAGGGCTTTTTTGCCTCCTGTTTTTTAGTGGTGGTGGTGATATTCCTTTCACACCGCTGTTCTGTTCTCCCTGTGTTACTGCTGTGCACTTAATGTAATTGGGAATTCAGAGTAATCCCCTGGAGTGAGGGAGAGAGAGACTGTACGTAGCTCAGTTCAGTTCTCCAGCCCTGTTCACCATCTGTCCCCACAAATGGTTGTACCAGCGCGATGGGGGAGCGTGCTGAAGCAGGAGCCCCTCACAGCAAGAGGGGACGGGGAGCTGCTAGGGCTGGCACTGCTACTGAAAGAAGAGGTCGTCAAACTAAGTGCCCACACTGATCAGTAGTGTTTATTGTGTGGCTGACTTTGCAGTTTATTTGCAGAAGTACTTCATGAGACATATCTAAGAAGTTACTAGTTTACCTAGCTTGTGGTGTTGGATGGTTTTGAAGGTGTTTAGAGTTCAGTATGAAGGTGAATTGCAAAGCTAAAACGAATCCACAGTGAAACTTTTGTATGATTTCCGAACAAGAGGTAAAGAATTTCCCACTATTGTTCAAAGCTACAAGAGTAATCTTAGGTAATTACTGTGTCCTGAAGGGCCGCAGCACACCGATGGAAATCAGTGGGAGTCCGGCCCTGCGGAAAGCCAGTGTCAGACTAGTGCTTTAAAGCATGGAGAATTCTGAGCTGCTGATTTCCCTGCCATAATGAGTGGCGACACAAGCCAGTGCAATGAATGAAAAGAAATACCCCATTTTGAACTGTAAAATCATCTCACTGGACAGTCTCTGGTTTTGAGGCCTCTAGGGGAGCTGTGAGGGTGATTGGCAAGGTCCCACTTAAAGCTGACCTGACAGGATGGGGTGAATGAAAAATTTCTTGGTAACATGGAGCTTCAACAGGATGTTCTTTTTCCCTTGAAAACTGTTTGTAATCCTCTTTTAGAGGTCCTACCTGTGGCTCCCCTGGGAGAATGGACAGTTAGTCTGAACAGAGGCCAAATCTATTTTAGTAAAGTTTGCTAGTATAGCTTTAATTTTAATCATGTTAACAAATCCAGCTAATGAGGACACATTATATTTGTAAAAAAAACTTACACTCTGATAGCAAGTAGTTGGATAGAGGAAAGAAACTTAAGACTTACTGTTTCCTGGTTTGGGTTTCTGTTTTGTTTCATTCTGTTTAATGTGTACCAGACCTTTTGCTGTTACAAAAACATTGCAGAAATAATTTTCTCTAACTGACATCACTTTCTAGTGCGGAGTTATCTGAATTTTAACAAAATTATCAAACATTTAAGTTCTTTACTCTAGAAAACAGCCAGCCACCTCAGCTGCCCTTTAAAATACGAGCTGAATAACCTCCTTTAAACGTCTTACTCTGCTCACCAGTTGTAACAGAGAATTTGACTCGGTCTTTTTTCTGTGATAAAAATGAAGGAATCAGAAAACCCACCTATAGTTCATACTCATGTAGTGTGTATGTATATGTGTATGAATATAGACATATATATATATACACACACACGTAATGTGCATACATGTATGCATATATACGTATGTAATACAAGTAATGCTTACCTGTTGCCCAGAGGGAGTGTTTGCAAGCAGTGATACCTTTGGAAGCTTGCTTCCTTTTGACACTTTTTGACTCCCTTCCTAAAGGCAGCAGAATGCCAGCATGGTTTGTTACCGCGCTGAGGAGTGATCGGTTTCACTGGAAGCCCAAGAATGAGTTGGGAAGAAGCGTTCATTTAACATCTTGGTTTCAGTCTGACTCTGTGTCCGACCATAGCAGACAGTGTTTGAAATGGCGATAAGATAAGAAGTGGCAGYGATAGCCGTACAGTAGGGTTACTGGAAGGGCATGAAATTACATCTGGCCATTGGACTTTCGAGCTCTAATTTTTAGTTGTAATGATTGATTGAAATGTTTCTCTCATAGAGTTGGCAGTTCATGTGGTATTCATGTCAGCGTGTCCCTCAGGAAAAAAATCAAGTGGTTGTAGGAAGAAAAGAAAAAACAGACTGCAAAATTGTGTAGAGCATAACACTGTTTTTCATATACAATGTTGTCACATGCTGCTTTGAAAGTTAAAAAAAAATGTTAGCGTGTAAGGAGAAGGTTTTGTTCAAGGAAGACACAAAAATGGAGTAACAAAAACAGGTGATTAGGACTGAGAGACATTGGGAAAGAAATATATGAAGAAGGTTCAGTATAGTCAGCACAGTAAACTCCAGTCAGGTCTCTGGTTATCTCAATATATTATAATTATTTGCTTTTTTTTTCCCATTCATTTTGTTTGCTTGCTTTTAATTTTGTCTGTTTGGGAAGGCTGCTTCTCATCCAAGGTTAATACTCTCTCTAACAAAATAAGGCATCTAAGATTCAAATATACAATGCAAGATCAAACAGTGTTTGGGAGTAGTGCAAATTCTCGTTAGACGAAGGAGGGTTTTTTTTTTGTCTTAATAGGAAGAAAAAAATGCTTGATTAACAATTCGGGGATCTGCTGTGCCAATCCAACATATAGCTTCTGCTGAAAAGCAGACCATGAGCCAGCAATGTGCCCTTGTGGCCAGGAAGGCCAGTAGTCTCCTGGGGTGCATTAGGAAGAGTGTTGCCAGCGGGTGGAGGGAGGTGATCCTGCGCCTCTACTCAGCCCTGGGGAGGCCTCATCTCAAGTACCGTGCCCAGCTCTGGGCTCCTCAGTACAAGAGAGACATGGAGCTACTGGGGAGAGCCCAGCGTAGGGCTACAAAGATGATCAGAGGGCTGGAGCACCTGCCCTACGAGGAAAGGCTGCGAGAGCTGGGCCTCTTCAGCCTGGGGAAGAGAAGTCTGAGGGGGGATCTTATCAATGTGTACAAGTACCTGAAGGGAGGGTGTCAAGGGGATGTGGACAAACTCTTTTCAGTTGTCCCGTGTGACAGGACAAGAGGCAATGGGCAGAAGCTGAAGCACAGGAAGTTCCGCCTGACAGTGAGGGGGAATTTCTTCCCTGTGAGAGTGACAGAGCGCTGTAACAGGTTGCCCAGAGAGGTTGTGGAGYCTCCTTCTCTGGAGATCTTCAAGGCCTGCCTGGATGCAACCCTGTCTAACATGCTCTAGGTGACCCTGCTGAGCAGGGAGGTTGGACTAGATGATCTCCAGAGGTCCCTTCCAACCTCACTGGTTCTGTGATTCTATGAAAAGGGCAGTCCACTGCCCTACTCAAGTGCTCCTATTACTTCAGTTGCACGCAGTCTTCAGCCACTCTGGTGAGCTTAATTGGCTTGTGGAGGGGTCGCACAACTTCCAGGGCTAATTCAAGTCAGCGGGTGCAACTGCGATACTAGAAGTGTCAAGGGAGTGCAGGAGAACAGCTAGGTCTACATCAAGGTCTAGGCTGTTGTGTGAAATCTCCCTTGGAGGCTGTGGTTTCACCCATGTTAAGTTTTAATTTGTGGTGCTTGCTCAAGATACTGTTCCTGCCATGTGCTGCCACTGCTTTGTGCTTTTTTTCTTCATTCTGCTGATCGGATTGTTCGTGCAGCTTTGCTGTGAACTGGATTGGGAAGAGATTTCACTGAAAACATACCTGGAAATGAGGAGCAGTTGGGGTTTGTGCCAGCCTACGGGCTGGCAGTGTGGTTTCTGGATTGGTGGGAGAGAGAGAAGGCCTTTTTTTGCCTCACTCCTTGTGGGTACTTAAGAGGCAGATCCTGCCTCACTTTTTATACACTGACTTTTAAGGAGGGCCAGAATCTGTGCTTGTATTTTAAAATGCTACCCTCTAAGTGGTGGCCTTTGCCAGATCTGTGAGAGAAATTGATGGTGAAGGCAATAATCTTTATAGACTTCCTGATACAAATTGCCATTTCACATGAAACAGCTTTGTGGGACACTCATGAAATAGAGAATCACAGGCTGGGAACCATCAGAGAAAATTCAGGTGGAAACAACAGGTCTTCAGGGTAACAGTTTCCTCTGTTTAGCTAAATGATAAGGCAATCACAGCGTAGTGTATGCACTCAACAGCACTTCCTTGCACTTGTTTCCAATTGTGGAAATGGCTGTACTTTGTATTACCCTAAGTGAGTAGCTTTGAGATCTTGTTAAACTGGTGGCAGGTCACACTAAATATCCCAAGGCTGAGTTCCATTTGCCATTGTCCTTCTGCTGTTGTCCTTCCATATCCAAGCATGTACCCATTGTGCTTGGGTTGGAATTGCATTTTTACCGTTGGGGTGGGAACTGAAAAGTGAGTGGTACAGGCCACAAGTCAGAGAACTTGCTAAATTCCTGTGAGGTTAGAGTCACTTCAAAGAGTTGGCTTGTCTGAGGCAAGGGCAGCTAGGCAAACCCAGACTTACTGAGAGCTTGGGCCTCATGGTACAACTGGCACATTGCCTCATATTAAGAAGTAGTTAAATGGCAAGTCTGTAATTCAGGCTATTCTCTGGATATGGTTATTTAGCAAAGGTCAAAGGCAGAGTAACTTTCTGGATCATGTGTTGTGTGTGTGTATAGGAGAAAGAATGTCTTGTAGGGAAGGGTAACGTGACCTGGTACATGTCACTGACCTCTGTGGTTGTCAACATCTTTAATTAGCTGGCTTACAAAAGATATACGTGTGCTTGTTAAACTAAGTTGTATTTGCAGCTATCCTTGGTGCCGTACTTTAAAGGGTGTACAAGCATTGAATCGTAGCCACAGCAAGATACTAACTCAGTGGCAAATAGTCTTTTAAGGATTGCGATGCTTTAGACAAAATCTCGCTTGTGTGGACAAGAGCAGCCTACCTCTTTGGAACTGTGTAATATTCTCTTTATTAGTTTTTTAAAAAAAGGTTTGTTACAAAAAATTGGACAAATTTTATTTAACATGGAAAAAACCTTGAGATCTTCTTTACTACAGGTTATACCAATAGAAAAAAACAAGTACTGAAGATGGTTTCTTACATGAAAGCAGTTGCTACTAGAAAGCTGCTGGGCATGTTTTCATCCAGCCTCTACAGCAGCCCTCAGACAAAGCCATGCTTGAGGAAAACGTTTGGAGCCATAGAGTTTCTGAAAGGTGGATCAACCAAAGCCTCTTATTTCTAGAAAGAGCTAGTCTTGCCTTTTAAGGGTGTAGTTATTCTCAGGTCTTTTAGAGTCAGCAGGAGATGAAGGAGCTCAAGATTTTATAGGTCAAAGAAAACCATTACATTAGAACTAGATAGAATAATCAATTGCAGAAGAGATTGCTGGAATGGGCTGAAATACCTTGCCAAGTTTGACCTGGAGGGCAATATTCTTTATGAACCAGTCTGTGAGTCTGCTGTTCTTGATGGCATAAAATTTTGGAGGGGAAGGGAGAAGCAGAAAGTTTGTAGGAAGTTAGTGACTGTAATCACAGGACAAAGAATATACTGCTAATTTTGTTGAATGTTGATGACTGTCGATATCTTGATTTGAAAGAGCTTCGCTTAGCTCGCATTCCTGCGTCATTACTCTCATTATGAACCTTGACTTCAGTAAGGACAAGTGCAAGTCCTTCATGCAGTCCAACTGGAAATTCCAGTGACGATGTGAGAGTGCAGGAAAAAAAAAAAGACTCCAGATGTAGAGGAAGAAATGGTTAAAGGACAGCTGTTCCCAGGTTTTAACAGCTTCTATTTTTTTGTTTCCTCGAGCAGTTTACTGAATTAGCCTATCTGTTTTCTCACTTAAAAATTCCCTAAATAGTTATCAGCCTCTTAGGGATGCTGGGAAATTTTACTTATTTTTTACAGAATGTTTAGTAAGGATTTTTTTTTGCTGAAAACTCACAGAAATGTTACATGAAAAAAAGTTCCCTACAGCCTTGCTAACCTGTCACAAAATTCTATCATAGTCAGTCCCCCAGATGTATCTTTTCATGCTCCATAATGATAAAACTGCTATTTTATTTGCATATTCAGAAAAATTACTGTGGATAAGTGGATGAGTACAATATTACAAATGTTCCTAGTACGAGCAACAGTGTTTTTGATTAATAAAAAAAACCTGCACAAGTTAGTAAAAGTGATGATGATTGCATCACCTGATAGTCCATATATTTATGCATTTTGTTTTTGCAAGCTCTGCAGTTTATTGCAAATTTTACAGTAGTTATGTACAGTAGTTTATTATCAAATATAAAGAAAGATTTAAGTTAATTTTCCTCTTAAGTATAGAGAAATGTGAAAATGAAAATCAAGAGTAAGGATGTATCCGTACAAGGAAAAATTGATTCAAGTAGTTCAGAAAAGGCTATTCTGCAGCTGGTACTGTAGAATTTCTCTTGGTGTGGACACTCCTGTTCTCTAGGAAAAGTGCTTAAGCTAAATCAGAAAACAGGACTGTTGCTAATAAATTGACTCCCTGGCGAGTCATATAGGATAAGCTAAAGTACTTTTAATTCATCACACAGCCTGTCTTACTTCAGAGTAACCTTTTCATATTCTCAAGCTTTTAAGAAACCAGAAGGTAGATGAAAACAACGAAAAAGATCCTTTTGCATAAAATTCTTTGATATTTTTTGATTTAGGGATCTAAGATACAATTTCTTTGTGTTTAGTTATTGACAAAGTTCAGTGGAATTCACTTAAGTGCATGAGACCTTATATACCACTGACTGTGTGAGAGCAGATGTTGTGTTACTCAATTTGCATCTTACCTGCACCCACTGCAGTGGGATTAATTTCACCCACTTAGGTCATTCTCATCCAAATACGAAATAGTGGTTTCTGTTCTAACGCAGATAGGGCATTGCGTGACTTTTGCATGTGTAGTGCAGTGGTGGAATAATGAAATTCCTTCTTTTGTTTTAGAGTGTAATCAGGGAGATTGCATTTGCATTGCTTGTAACTGAATCACATAAGTGAAATTACATTGCCTGCATCTCATTTTGTATTATAAAATGTTATGTGATGCAGCTTGTTTCCCTCTTTAGCGCTTTTCATGATATTACTCTTTTTCTAAATTTTAAAGCTACAAAGCATCCGCCTTTTATATTTGGCCTACAGATAACTTTCTGTGATGCTCTTCCACATCTGGCACAGGAACCGAGGTTTTGATACTACACAACATGTTGATTTGGAAAGCAGTTAGATTTCAGTTTTCAAGGTCTTATGTTCTGCTGTGCAGCAAATGATTGCTGAGGTTTGTATAATTAGCAAGAATTCCTGAGTCATATCATTGTAATACTTTACAACTCTTCATATAAGCAGCATATTGGAGGGTTTCAACTTACTTGGCTTTGAAACTGACTTCTGGATAATACTGAAATCAAAATCATTCAGTCCCTCTCCCCTCTCCTTTTTTTTACTGTCGTAGAAGTGAAGATAAGTACATTTTTAAATTGAATTTTTGAAAACCATCCCTACGGCAGTTTTCTATCTTGACTATAATTCATTTTTGAATTTGATTTTTTGGGGGGTACTTTGAAAATGAACGACAGTAAGGATAAAAGTGTGATAAGTGTGACTGTCCCAGATATTCCCACTGAGGACTTTTAATTCATTACTTTTTAAGATAGAATTACATGTAAACTGAAATGTTCTTAGATAATCTGTAGCACTGTGGTTGCCCACAAAATTTGTGCCTATTAAGTACATTATTGATAAAATCTCCTGATGGGATATGCAGCAAGTGCCTCCCATAATATTGTTTACCTAAATACATATATCAAATAAATGCTAGAGACAAGTTACGATGATGGTGCTATGAGAATATTCATTGCTATTTTATTTATTTATTTATTTATTTTTAAGGATGCAACTGTGCTAAAAGGATTCAGTGGCCTATAGCATGTAAGTAATCATTGCTTAGGAGAAACTATATGAGAACACCAAATAATGAGAGATTAAAAAAAAAAAAAGGAAGGAGGAAAAAGAACAAGTCAGAATGAATTGTGCTGTTCTAAGGAATGTCTCTAGCTGAAGCTGTGTTCATGCAGTGTTCTGCTRGTGCAGATGTTACATTTTTTTTCTCCCCCTCCATTATAACTTTATCTATCAAGCTTTTTTCCCCTCAAAGTAGTGTTTGTATCTTGAAATATTTTGGAATGTGTTCCATTTGACCTGCGATCTCCTTGTCATAAGTTGTTAATACAGGAGAAAGAGAAAAGAGGGACAAAGCTATCTGGTATAATCTTTTTAGCTGGGAATGTGTTTGGTACAATCTTTCACAAATAAAAGAACCTGTTTTCAGTATCTACAGTGCAGTCACCAAGGAATTGCAGTATTTCATTGTTTGAATCCAGTTCTGACTATGACTAGGCTTCATGTTAAAAGCGTCAGGGAGACAAGTGTGTGCTCTAACAAAGATGGTAGCACTAGGAAGATAAAGGATAGAAAGATAAAAGTGCAAAATTCTGTCCAGTAGAATTTGATGCCCAAAGTGAAGTGTTGAGAGCATACCTAAGAGCAGAACTTAATTCTGGCATTTTCTTCCCAGTTGGGAGTGGTGGGGGGAGAAGAGATGTAAATACATATTTTTCTAGATATTTTGAGTCTGGTTTGGATTACCCACCAGTCTAAACCTAGATATTGGTGGAGATTCTCAAGTTTAGACAGAGATGACTGGTGTAAAAAATAATGGCAATGGAATTAGAAGGCGTATAGAAATAATATTAGACTCTTTGCCTGCCTGTAAATAGTATGAGAGTTTATGCAGTTTCAATCAAGAGTTTTAGTGTTGCTTTTTGACAGCCAGGATGCTGAGTAGGAGCCTCTCTTTCAGTGTAGTGTAGCTGCTGGTAGTTAATAATCTCTATTCCCCTTAAATCAAGGACTTAACTTTAGAAGAAGAGCTAAATTGCTGCTTATACTAAATATCTTTTTCCCTGGAAAAAACCTTTTAATGCTTAAAAAGAGGAGCTAGAGGCAGAAACCTTTGACAATGGCTGAAATACTTCATATCCATGAAACCGAGTGGCAAAAATGCAAGCCTTTTAAGATTGCATGTCCACTGTGAAGAGTTGTATTTAGTAGGAGCACGACGTTAGATCTGCAGGTTGAGATGAGAAGCATGTGTACTGAAGAAAAAGAAATCAGAGCCAACCTGAGGTGTTTTCTGTGCACACCCTTTAGGTTCAGTCTGGTGGATGGCTAAGCACTGAGTATTTATTTCTGAAGCATGGAGATGGATTTCAGATTAGGAAGCTAATTCTAAAAGTTAGGTAGTTCCCCTGAAAGTTTTGTGGCCTGCTGCTGTAATACATAAGGATTATACTCTACTGTTGAATTTTATCACCTCAAAGGAAAAGTCCTGCATTATGCTTATGAACTCTGTACATGTTAGGAGATTCTATATTTCATTCATAATACAAATAAGCATCAAAAGCAGAGCATATGCTGCAGTAATTCCTGCATTTTTTTGTCAGAACCTTGTTGTGACAGTAAGTCATCTCAGTAATTGTATACATCTGTCTCTGACCAAATCATAATAATTTCTGGGGAAGATGGCATTTTTGAAGTGTCCAGTTAGAGCAAAACTGATGAAATTAAATTTATCCAGGAGATCTGTTTTTTTTTTTTTTTTTTTTTCAATTACAAAAGCCTTCTCTGTTGTTTCCACCCTAGAAGTAAGTCCTCCTCATTTTATGACTCATGCAATTGAAGTAATTGGAGAGATACTGCACATTAATTTGGCTTCACTCTAGCTGAGTGAAGTAAAATGTGAATCTTTCAAATTTCATTGTCTTGAAAATTGGATTCTAAATTTGTATCTCTGCAGGGTTTGTGATTCCAGATTTTACATTCCAAGTATATTTAATAAGTCAGTGTTTGTAGAACTTATAGTGAAGAAATAAAAATTTTCCTTCAGTATACAGAGCTTATTGACATACCTTCCTAGTAAGTGAACTTTTATCAGCAGAAGAGGGATTTTTTTTATATAATTTATAGCTGCTCCTGAGTCCCTCAACGGAAAAAAGAATGAGGGAAAACTATTTTTTAATGACTTAATTGAAACCATACTAGCACAAAAACAGCAACTTAATATTTTATTTAAAGCAGAAACTTTTGCCTGGACCTTAGAGTGATTCTGATCCTGATGCTGCTGCTGTTTTCAGTGCTGTTTTGCTTTTGTAACCATTGGAAAGCCACTTACACCTAAATTTTAAAAAGTATTTCATCAGCTGGAAAGACATTTCATCTGCAAGGTGGTGATTAAGAGGATTTTCGAAAGCACTCAAGCAATTCAGTTTCTGAATTCCCATTAATATTGGAGGAGGTTAGGTACTTCAGAAAAACAGCATGTGACTGTTAGCCACTCCAGAAAACACCATAGAAAATTGGAGGTTTACCTTTTTCTGCTTTTTATTACTGACCAGATTCTAGGAATAATAGAATTTGGAGTCTTAATTAGTTGAGGTTTATGTCAAGTTGAGAAGATGTATTCCTGTAACTTCCTCATAAAGCAGGTTTTCTTAAGTTTGCCAAAAGTATGACTGTAAATAGTATTGGTCTTTTCAGTTTAATCTTATAAATTTCATTGAAAGTAAAGCAGATCCAACACCTGTAATGAAAAGATCCGTCATTTCCCTGCAGCTATAATTGTTGGAAATGTTAGCAGTAAGTGCACTCGTGCATTGAATTCTCGTGTGGGTTTGTAAATGTGGATTTTTTTTTTCCACGTTGCACTGTCATGCAATTAATGGCATCTCTGAAATAAATAATAGATTTCTATTTTACAGTTTCCAGAACACGCCCAGAGGTTTTGATAGGAGACACGTGCATGGAGATTTCCAGAAGAGGTTTTAACTAACTTGCGGTAGTTTGTTTTTAGGTGCATGTGCGTGTACAAATACGCTACCAGTGAGAGTGATGAAAAGTCTTTACATCCTTTGATTCTTAGACAGAGAAGAAAACAAATGTTTTCTTGGCATTTGACCGTGCAAGAAGATGGGGTCAAGTTAACAAAAGCAGTAATATCTATGATTGAAACAACTACTGGCTGATGGTGGCCAGCTGAAGTAATACTATGTGTGACATTCATTGTGTTTGTTGAGAGGAAATAAGTATTTGCTTTCTGTCATTTAGTGCATGTTGTATCACAGAATCATCACCATTTTCAGGTGCATACTTGTTTTTGAAATCAGTTCCCATGACTAGGCCCTCATCTCTGCATCTGGGATTGGGGTCTACAGCTGTGCTTGGGAAGCCAGGACCTGCCCCCTCTTCGAGGGGCAGCATGATGTAGAGGGATGGCGTCAAGGATATCCAGTGCCTGCTGGACTTGTCGAGGTGGCACAGACTGTAGGCACACATCTGAGCTGGGTCTGGGGCCACAGTATGGCAAGCAAAGCCAGCAGAACGGAGCAGGCTGGGGAAACACAGCTTCGTGCACTGGGGCTACAGAGCTCAGAGCATGGATGTCTGAGCTGGGAACAGGGGCAAAGGAGAGACAGTGGGATAAAACCTCTGGGTGGGGAGAGGGGTCGTAGTGTGCAGCCAGCAGTCCCCTAGCCTCCATAGCTGTAGCTGGTGCTTTGGGGGATTTGTCATTTAAAAGCCTTGGCCTGTAGGGTGTGTGTTTGCGTTATGTGCACAGTGATGCCCCTTTTGCTGGTGTTTCCATCATGGAGTGAACAGGGGGGGTGCTATCTCCTCCTGGCCGGCAGCSGGGTGTCACAGCGGGCAGCGGCTGCAGGCACGAGCACTGTCCCTCTGCGCCGTTGCCACTGTGCTTCCTGCAGCAGGGTGATCTTGGGTGTGGGCYGTGCTGTCAGGGTGATATGATAAAAAAAAATGCTTCGAAAGAAACAAAATCCTGGGTCTTTCAAATTGTCCAAAAGGAGGGAACCACATCCAGGGCATGACAGGTACAGAGAGCAGAGAGGGCCCAAGCGGGGAGGCTGCTGGCTGCGGGGGCCGCAGCTGTAGAGCGGCGCCGGTGCAGAATGTTTGCTCCATCCTAACATTGTAGGAGTGAAGCAGCTCAAGAGACTTTGAGTGAGCTTTAATAAGGAACAGGGACATCATACCCCTTCCACGCTTCGTACTGTAGTTTGAGTTTTTAATATGGTATAACAAGTCTTGATTAACGTGTCAGTATTCAGATCAATTGCTGATAAGTAAGCTAAATGACACTATATTTTAAGACTTACGTTAATGTTTTGAACTAAAGATTTTAAATTCAGATGTTAAATTTTGGTTCCAGAATGTAGACAGGTGTGCAATTTGATATAGATATAGTTCTTTTAGTCTGTAGGATTAAAAATCATTTTTAAAAATCATGAAATTGGCCTAATATTAATGAGATTCTTTTTTCAGTAAGAAAGATTACACTTCTGTTTTCATTCCATTTCTTGAACTTCTGCAACACATACTTGTGCATTTCATGCATTTTTCTTTAACTGAGAGAGCTATTGATTAAGGAGAAGAAAATAATTAAAGCCACAGTTYTCACATGATCACTGTGTTTCAGGACTTGGGAATCTAAGAGAAATAACAAATAACACAATAAAACAAAGTCGTGTGATTTGGCTACAGCAACAAATGCTGTCAGTACAGTAACAAGATGTTTTCAAAGAAATTCCTATTCTCTTCTCACGAACTTCACGTGCCAAAGGGAGTATGTGTAAAGACAGATGTTTGCATTCAGAGAAAGAAAAAGATGATATACTTTTTTGCTTTCATTTTCAGATTCAGACAAAATTATCTTTTGTTGCCATAGCTCAGAAAGGAGCTAACAGCACTTAAATGTTTTGTAAGTGTTTTTGCAGAAAATGTTTGTATTTTGATCCTAAAATAAATATACTGAGCTAAATGGTTCTTTAAAAAAGTATTTGGTTTACAAATTTTGAAAATAGAGTTATTAGGAAGCGTATAAATATTTTGCAAGAGGAAGCTTAATTGCAAATAAAATCATCACTATGCATATTAAAAGCTCTGAAAGTTGAATAGGTGATTTTTAAGAAGTGTTAATAATAGAGATACATATTTAATAGAGAAAGTTAACTGGATAATGTGTCTCCAAATGCCCCCCACCCCAACAGTAGAGGAAATGCAACAACACATTTTTTGTGTTTTTGGATTTTATATGGTAAACAAACAAAAGTCTGTTGTTAAATTGACCAAGGATGAATGCCAGTTTAGATGTCATAAAAACAAACTTACAAATGCAAACATAGATGAAACCTCGTGGAGAAACTTTAAAAAAAATGAAAAAAATAGTATATACTGTGATAAAATCAGGGAGAGACGTGGGACCATATGTTTCAGGACCCTCCATATGTCTAGTGAGTCTGGGAAAGGGTAAAATTACTTGGTCTTTTGCAGTTGCCTCTGTCCACCTGCAGGAAAGACAGTTTAAAAAGTAGTGGACTGTAAACAGTAATACTACTGTTTGAAACTTACTGAGGGGAGAAATATTTGTGTATCTGTAAAAATGTTTTATTCATCTTAGGTGCTGCATTCGTCTGGGTGATTTGTTCTTCCTTAGGAACTGGAAATTCTTCATGGATGAACTTCAGGATTTTTATTTTATCTTCATGGATGAATTGGTTTCTTGGGAATTCTACTATAAGAGAAGATTTGGGGGTTGACTTGCTTATCTCACAAACGAAGTGAGCAGGAAAGTGAAAAGGCTGTGGGTTCACCTCCCTGAACAGAGGCATTCCAGGGCACCAACTAACAGAGGCAGAGTACTGTGTTTTCAGCTCTTGAAGTCATCAATGCAGAATTATGCTTTGGAATCAAAACTTTCACTTCTTTCAGAAAAATGATGCTTGTGTCTTTTCTAAGCTTTCTTTGTAAACAGGAACCCAGTGTAATTTCTGCCTGCAGCAATGTCTCTTGGAGGACTGTGCTGCCATTTTGTCTCCAAGGTACTTGCTAGTGCTGCTGATTTATAAGACATTACTATGAGTAACTAGTTTAAGCCTAAACAGAAATACACAGCTTACATACTTGTTGCCTGCTTTGACCTCCTAAATCATGTCCTTTGTCGCCATGCACGTGAAAGGCACAGTGTTTTCCTGGATGAGTTTCGGAATCCAGCCACCTTTGATAACTTCTGCGTTGCTGGTCATTGTTCAATTATTTAATTTCCTATCAGAATCCATTTTTTTAAATATAAATGAAGCTATGGCTTCAAATACAAGAGCTTCCTTGTCAGATGAAACCCAGCTCTGCCTCTGGAAAGGATAAAGAATTTCTACATCTGCATTTGGATGAGGAAGGAAAGGAAGGGAGAGAAGGGCATCTGAATAATCACTACATACTATTACTTTTTCTGATGTGTTGCTCGAAGCTGACAGGAGCAGCACTGTACACATGGGAATGTACCCAAAACTCTACTTGTTTCCATTGTATTGCCAAACGGTGACTTTCCCTTCTTTCTTACTGTGCAGACCTCCTTTGTGGAAAACAGAGCTGAATTTGGCCCTGCTGTTGTGTGCAGTTGCAGTATGGACTCTTCTCCACTGAAGGCTCTTCTTCATTTGTAGTGGTCTTTCCTAGAATTTAATTTATGCAGCTAAGGCTCTGTGTTTTATTCATTGATCACAAGTAAGAAAAACTGATGAAGAGACTTTGGAGCACCATCTCATTCATTGTTTTGAGAGTAAAGTTGTATTAGCAGGAGCTTACAGTACAGTCAGCAGATCCCATACTAACACTACAACTTGTGAAATGGCTGAAGGAGGGTGATAAATGCAGTGTAATGAGCTCTTTCTTCAGTGGAAGGTGATTCCACCTGCATCTACACTGAGATTTCCCCCTATTCTGCCAGCTATCCTGATGTTGTCTCCAGTTGTTTTAAAAGTTGACAATTTTTCCCTAAAAGACGAAGTAACTCATAGTGAAATTTTAAACAAAAAATGAGTAAAGAGTAGGATTATAGCTTGCTTGTACAGCTAGCTATCCTTGAATAGCTTTAGCTGATGATATGCTCACATGGGTGACACTGCATGATCCTGAAATAAGGAGTGCATATTGTTGGGCTGACTGAGGAGCAGATCTAGAGCTGAACTATCGCTTTGAAGGCCAGTGAAGCTGTCTGTTCTCTGGTTCCCCTCCCTCTTTCGGGAGAAATAGCCAGGAATATTTTGATACTGATACCAGATTCTTTCTTTCTTGATCACCCCTTTACAGGAACAGATTGCAGTTACGCATCTGCCAAGCACAGGTCTTTGCAGTACTGGGACCAGAACCAGGTAACAGCAGCCCAGGCAGCACCACACGCAGGTTGCCATATGTATAGCTAGTAGAACAGGAGGGCAACGCTGAGCTTTCCTACTGCAGCATGTGGCCTTTAAAGGCCCTGGTGTCTTCGGACCACCATCATAGCTGTGGTTTTGCAGAAAGATAGCGTTCAGTGGTAGCCTGTGAGTAAGCTAAATCAGAGTCTGGTTTGTATTCTCATTTCATTAAATTGTTTTGAAGAATTGTAAATTGAGGTTTGCATCTGAGGGACTCTCATCTAAATGAGAACAACTGATTATGAAGGCAGTTTAGTTAGCCAAGTAATTATCTGATAAACAAGATCTTTATAGAAGTGTACAGAGATTAGGTTGTCTTTTTTGATTCCTAAACCTCTGTCATGAATGCTTTAAATGTGGCAGATACTACATTACTGTCATGGTCTTAGAAAGCAGTATTGCTCAGCTGCCCTATGGGATTTCACAATGGGCCTTACATAGACTTCTGAATACTTAAGTGCCTGGTCTTTCTAAGGTGCAAGATATCTTAAGATAGATGAGTCCCTGTCACCAGCTGACTTCAGTGAAAGTTAGGTGTCAAATTTGTTTACTAACTTAAGGCAAAAACTCTACTTTCATTTTAATACTTTCCAATATTTTGTTGTTTCCCATTTTTTGGTTACTGTATTAATCCAAACATGAACATTTTTAAATTATGGTGGTGTTACATTTACTGTTTCATTCCATGAGCACAAGTTTTCCCAATGCAATGCTAGAATAATCTGTAAAGTGCTTCAGTCTGCCATCTCAGGAAGATTGAAAAAAAATAAAGTTTTGGTGGTGGTGAAGTGCGTCAGACTTGGGATGTGTTTGAAGCAACCGGTAAAGAAGCTACTGAGTTTCTTAGGTACATGCTCTGATCTGGCAGAGACTCATGGCGAGCAGGGCTGAAATAATTACTTTCTTACATCCTGCTGAACTGTGATAAAAGTCAGACGCACAACAGAGTTTATGGAACTGTTGGAAATGCCGGTCTGTAATCTCCAGTTGTTAGGCTGTGGGGTGAGCAGACCACTGGCAGAAGACGTGGTTGTTCACAGCCCACGTAGAAGCCTACTGGTGGTGTCAGCCAAAAGCTGTGAAAGGGTAGCTCTTTGCCTTCTGTAGTAGATGATCTCAAAAGTTCAGGGCCGAGTCCTTTTGTGATACAGTGATAAATAAAAATAATAAAAATCTTACATTACTTTTTCCCATACACTAGCTATAGATGAAAAGAAAACGTGAACCTTTAGGATTAGTGATAACACCAATTTTATTAAGTTTTTATTGAAGAGCTGTTTTGAGTAAGATAAAATTGATGGGCTGGGCACAATAACCTTCAGTATCTCACTTTCAAATACTTACTAGCCAAGCACAACTGAATGGAGAAGAAATTAAGTTTAGATATAGAAAAAAGGTTACTTGGCAACATCATAGTGTATATAAAGGGGGGAAAGAGGGATCAGAAACTTAATGAATTTGGATTATGGAATTTTTTGAAATCTGCTTTAGGATCTTTTCTATTCATGCAATGACTTACAATGTCATACGCTAATAGGGATTGCATAAAACAGAACAGTTTGGGAATAAAATGCCGAGAACAGGAAAAGCGTAGTGGCTGCGTAGGAGCAGAAGGGGACTCCACAGAGGCAGACAGTGCTAGTCATCACTCATGCCGAGACAGTCTGAACGAGGCATGTGGTAGTGATGGTATGCGGTAGTGATGAAGCGGGTGTTCATTTTTTGTGCTGTCTGGAGAAAACATGCTTGGAAGTGTGGAGATGTTGATTCAGAGTCCCCCATGTTTTTACTCTGTGGCATATTTCTAAAAGTTTTGATTTAGCTTCAATAACTGTGAGGAAGGGCCAGCTAAGAAAGCGCTGTGGCCTGTAATCACAGTTCTACCTAGCTTGCCAGTATGATCTCAATGGATAAGGGAGTTTTCTCTATGGTAACAAATTTATTAATTTCTAGTCCTGATAGAGAAGAACGATCTATTGATTGTTCAGGTTTTGTAGTGGCTTTGTGTAGTGATAACCAGTTATATATATGCCTCAACTAATGATACCTGATGCTTTGGGCAGAAGAGGAGGTCCATTCCCAAAAGAGAAGGAGGAATAAAAAGGAGAGTGAGAGAAGGAGAAAAAAATCTATGAAGCTGCCCCTTCCCATCTAGCTCGTCATGCAGAAAATACCTGTCTATAAAATGAAGATCATATTAAAACAAACAGCATCTTGCAGAAGCACATATGATGCATTTATGGTTAATACAGTACGACTGAAACTACTTATTTCTGCTACCTAGAAAATGCGGTCTAACAAGGAAGATCCTCCACACTTTTCCTATGTGCCTAGAATTCAAGCTATTAGTAAATACTCTACCAAATAAAATATAAATTCAGTAAAACTTTTCTCTGTCAACATGGACATTTTTGCACTGGAGACCAGCCTCTATAGGGATTCGCTTTCCTGAAACATTCCCAGTGCAGGGAGCTGAATCACTCCCTGGAGGATGCTTTGGGGTCTCTCCCCTGTGTGAGGAGCCAGAGTAAGATACCAGTGTAAGTTTCCATGCAGTTCAGTACAAAAACAAGGATATATCTAGGTTAGAAAAGATAAAGGAACACTTCTACAGCCTTTATTTTCTTAGAACGTGTGTTTCATTTTCTGTAACTAAGCACACATCTCATTAAAAATATGAGTTTTTAAGGAAAGTAGAATTCCCAGTCATTTGTGCTAGTTACTTACTTTCCTTTTCATTCAGTGTGGAAAGCAGAACTGCAATCTGTTTTAATTTTCTTTTTGCTCTTGCGCAACAATTTTTGCATGTCTGTTGTTGTTCCTGTTCATCCTAGTAAGTCTTAGAATACTGTTATTTTGGGTACTCTAAAATACATAGAGGTTATTTTCATTGCTTTGGTGGTTTGAGACATAACTGGACCATTGTTTCAAGGCAGGTCCTACATACCACAGCATTTTTAGCTTAAAGCTCTAACCAWAAATAAAGTGGCCCATCACTGGAATGCGTTGATATTTTGTGCAGTTGAGATGGGCTTTTCTGTGGGGTTAATCCAGATGCTATGTTATTCAGGTGTTGGATTGTCGTGTGATACTTTCCGTTGTTTTAAGAGGAGGCAAACTAAGCAAATCAAAGTTGATCAGATCGAAACGAGATAACTCTGCAGTGAAATAATTGCAGTCTCTAAGTTGATGTTGGATTGCCTTTTATACTTCAAATTATTTTCATACAAACTAGAACATCTAACCACTAAGTATACCTAAACCACTTCTCTCTTCCCTATTATTTTTCTCTATTCTGCTTAAATGAAGAAAAAAGCCAAATTTCTATGTTGGATCTCTTGTTTCAGTTGATAAGATAATTTTAACGAAGTGCAGCTTGCAAATAGCCAATTGAACTGAATTATTAATATCATTAAGAAATGCTTTTTATCCAGGCCTGCTTAATGCTCTATCACATCAGTTCCTGACTTTATAGATCTTGGAAGATGAGCTSAAGATTTTATATGAGAGAAAATAAGGAGTTATCAGTATGCTCAGTCCTGCAGTTTCCCGGCTTCATCACAGCACTGCTGAATGTACCTGACTGCATGTAAACAAATATTTCTGTTGGAATCAGTAAAGGTGTTTATGCCCTTGAACAAAATCATATGTGAAACTGCTCAACTCAAGTGAGAGACTGTTGCTGGCCACCTGCTAGGGTGGTTATTCAGTGGCCTGTGCACCTGTTCACGTATAAAGCAGGTGATGGAAGAAGATGCATCTGAATTCGAAGCTTCTAAAAAAGCACTTTCACCGATGTTTAAATTAATCCATTTTCTAAACATTCACCAATTATCAGAAACTAGCTATATCTTTTTTTTTTTTTTTTTTTTTTCCCACCTTCCTTCCTTGACAGGTAAGTTTTTGACAAACATTATGGAGCCCTCTGGATTTTTGATGGTGTTGCTTTATGGAGTCTTTTCTTTCAGCATGGTGCATGTATAAATGCTTGTGCGTGCACATGTACAATTATGTATAGATGGGTTTGTGTTGATGTTTGAAATATGAGATGTGAGAAATTTAATCTTGTAACTGTTATGAGATCTTTGTGTGTCTGCTTTAGGGTCGACCCTATTCCATATGACACTCCAAAACCAGCGGGCCACACGCGATTTGTCTGCGTCTCAGACACGCACTCCAGAACAGATGGCATCCAGATGCCTTATGGGGACATCCTTCTCCACACGGGCGATTTCACCGAACTGGGACTGCCCTCAGAGGTTAAGAAGTTTAATGACTGGTTAGGTAAGGAATTATTGCGTTTTGGTGACCCCAATTAACCTCTCCTGTCCAAGTGTCAGTCACTGCCTCCTAATTGAATTAGAGAACTTGGAATTCCCCCCTACCCTTGCTTCACTTGCCCTCATGTAATGCACTGTTTCTAGCTTCAGTATGATTCTGTTAATTAAGACAAATTTAGAGACTTGGCTTTATTTCTGCACTATCTTGAGGGGAAAGATACTGTCATTCCAGTGCAAGGACTGCGTAGCCTTCTGTGTGCACTAAGGGGTGGTGGCGTCTGATAGTAGTGCATACGGTGTTGCATAGTTTTTATGTCCACAGCCAAACATACTGCTCACTGAATTTCAGGTTTATCTTATTTTTAAATGATGGTGAAAGCTACAAAATATTTTTATGGAAGTCTTTTTTTCTGAAATATAGGGTGCAACATCAGAAGTATTGTTTGGAAGAGGGGAATTTTGTTGTGGTGATATTCACATAGTATTTTTACTTGGAATGAGACACTCAGAGCTTCTTAGGTAGAAGCATTTCTTATTCTTGCACTTGCAAACCGAGCATTGATAGTGTGTTGCTACAGATGAGGGCAGTTAGGCTGTAACAGCAGAAGACCAAAATGAAGGAGGGGAACATCTGCAAAGTATTCTTGTAACAAATACTGCTGGTGGGCTGGCTATGTACTGCCATGGCATTGCTGATGCTAGAAATACTCAGAGGTAAAGGTGATTCAAGCAGCTGATCTTCCAGAAATGTTTTCCTGGAATGGAAGTTACAGCATTATATAAAAGCTGTGAAAACATAGCTTTGTCATCACGCTGTACCTCAGTCACTGCACCCTCCCTTGCCCACTCTATGATGGCCACATCTCTGCAAGCCTTTAATGGCTTCATTTTATTCTGTTGGAATTGCTTGGCTGACCCTTCATACATTAGTGAAGAACATTCTGGTTTAGAAAAGTAATTATTAAAATAAAAGAGCTTACACATTCTTGGTCGTCTTCACCCTCTTTTGCATTTCTTCCATAGTGTTCTTCCCTTACTATCTTCCTGCTGACTTCCACTAAATGCCATAGCTGAATTTAAAAGAGTATTTGCTCTCCTTTTTACTGCTGTATATAGAGGCATTTGGGCATTCAGTTACTGCTGTTGTGCTGTAAATTTTATTATTCTTACTTCTGGAAAGCTATAGTTGATTTTATGRGATCAAATCCATCCTGTTTCTAGGAATGTAATCACAGGGCTAGGAATGAGAAACAGGTGGATATATACATAGATTGGGAGAAAAAAAAACACAATAGGAACCATATTAACTGTTGTGCATTGTCTATAAGGACCTGTAAATGTTAAAGTTCTGGGAGGTGGGAGGAGGAGATTAGCAAGCAAAAGACTACTAGAGGCTGCACAGCTTCYCTGGGAGTGGGTGGCGTGGTCCCACCAAATTCCAGTCCTCGCAGAGAAGCCAGGCAGCACTGCTGTTCAAGCAGGTTCAGTTTTCACAGATGCCTTTTATATCAGGCTGCTCCAGGACACGAGTTGCCTTGCGGAGACTGTGGACCTCCAAAATCTACACTAAGAACTGTTAAGATCAGTATCTGGCTACCGACCAAAGTCTCTCGGCTTTGGATCATTACACAAACACTGTTTTGATACAGCCGGAGCGCGTGTCCAGTGCTTTCTGTTTGAAAATGACAACTTGTAATGCTGAAAGCCAGCAGGAGGATGCTGCTATTGTTATTTTAATTCCTTCATAGGGATTCTTACAATATGGGCAGCCATGTGGCATTCCTTGTTTTAACAAGTATTTTGGGATGGCATTGTTTTATTGCATGCATCCTTGGTTTAACATGGGCAACATATAAGCCTTGGACAGGTTTTCTTCCAGCCTCATTACTTTATCTTTCTTAGCATATATATAGTCCTTGTAGAAGCCAGTGTGACGAGAAAGGAAATTTTGCATTCGTTGGCTGCCAGTGCCGTTGAAACTGACTGGAAGCTTTGACTGTGAAAGAACTTACTGGCTTTGGCCTGAAACTTTCATATTACCTCTCAGATACAGAGGAAACCTCTCTTGCTCTTTCATTCCTTTTTACATTCACAGAGTCTACATTGATTTTTGTATATAAAACAGTACCAGTTACAGTACCAGTACCAGGCAGTAGGTTCTAGCCTACAGTGAGACTGCAAATTGACTCTCCCATGGAATCTTGTCTGCATTGGTTAATATTTACTCCATTGCTCTCCTTTTCTCATCTGGAATCAAAACACTGTGAATTTAAGCATGTCCTTTTTCCGTTCTATTTCTGACTTTTATTTATAAGATGTGAGTAACCACATTTTGCTATTTCCTAGCTGTATTGTGAAAATTAATATCTTAAAGGTTGTGGGATGATGACATACTTAGATAATAGTATAAAAAGACTAACCAGAGGCAGGCAAAAACATAAAACAGGATTCCTTTTTTATCTGCCATGTAARAGGTTGCATCTTTTTTATCGTATTTGGAAGGACTGTACTTCAAAAGTACCTAGAATTCCCGTCAAAGATCATGTTCTCGTAGAAGCGAGTTTTGTACTTTTTGTGTGGATGCTTTTCTTTGTGGGCAATCCTGTTACAACACAGAAATGAAGGGACAGTATCTGTATCTTTCATACTTTGAGAATCAAAGCAAGAGCAAATRAGGCTTTGTTCTACGGGTGATCTTTCTTACCTTGTGGTAGAACAACAGGGCTGTGTCTGCACTAGGGGGTGTAATGGGATAATAAGGCACAGTACCTGTCCCATTAAAAAATCCAGAGTTTTCTTGCTGTTTTTCTTGGCAGAATTTTCTTGACAGAAAGCCAAAACAAAGGTTAGAAGATGAATATTCTGAACTCCTGCCTAATACTACTTGGTGTTTTATGTGCCAGAATCCTATAGGACTGAGAGCACTTGTGTCAACCCTGTGACTTAATATTTTGTTGCATCATTTGCCTTCAAGCCTCAGTGGATATTTTTCCTGAGCAAAATATTCTGTATCTTGTCTGTCTACTTCATTACGTTAATTCCTCTTCATTACAAAACATGCTTTCCTTGCCCTTTTTCGTGCTCCTTCTGGCTCTCAGCCTATCGTAGAACTTTTAGTAATTCTTGTGCTTTTTTCCCCTTGACTGATAAATTTTCATTATTGGTTTTGCATGAAAGTCATCTAGGCTCATACACTGAATAACCTCTGTGGTCACTTAGTGATTACATACGCTGGCTGAGGTAATTTATTCACTTTGTTTTGGTGTGAACATGTCCCTTGGGTCTTGTAACCGCTGTAATCACTTGACCTTAGTGACTGTTAAATGCTTTAAACACAGTTATTTTAAATTTATAATTGTTTTCATTAAAAATCTCTTATAGTAACTTAACTGACCTAACAGTAAACACAGCATTATGTACTGAAGAAGAATTAAGACATTGCCCAATATGTTTTTTATTGAATGTGCTCAACATGTTATCACTGTTCCTATTTTTGCCGTCCATTCTTACTCAGTCATATACGGGAATTAAATAGAGGATTATCTAATTATAGATAGCTCTGTCTTCATAATATAGTATTTCCTTTCTGTGTGATGGGAAGTGACCTCAAAGAATTGAAGGAAAAGCAAAGATAAATTCAGTCAGATGTATCTGTCTGAGGAATGATATGTTTGGTATATGTGAACGATTTGCATCTCTCTCAGTCGTTTTTATCAAAAGGCCAATCTTATTTTCTAAAAATTTTTTTTTGGTATAATGGTTCTCTCTTACTTATGGCCTTACTTCTTTGATTTTTTTTTTCCTTATTCATGCAGAATTTGTAATGTAAGTTTGTAATATGCTGGACAAACTAGGCAAAATTCTCCTGTGATCRATGTGGATAAATCCAACAGGTGAAAGCACTGTCAGTTTACAGCGGCAGAGCTGAGCTCTTTTTTTTTTTCTTCTTTTTTTTTTGAGTTGTTTGGGGATTTGGCACCATCATTCTTTTGTGCTTTCTTCATGTCTTGCTTTTGTTCTGAATGCATGTTTCTTTTAGATTTTATCCTGTTATTGCTATATTTCTGTGGGGTAATAATGAGTAACCTTGTGAATAGTCCAGTAATTGAATACATATGGTTTTGGATGGGCACAGATTTCTCTTTACTTGTTATATACCCTTGCCTTTAGCAGGAATGGTGTTGATATATCTAAAATAAAATTTTGACTTTCTTCTGTGTTGTAGTTCCTCCACTATGATCCTTAAAATAAGAAGAAAAGAATGATTAAACTCTTTCAGTGTGGCAGTTGTCTTGTTACACCCTGCATGTATGGCTGCAGTCCTCAGAAATGTATCATCAGTTCTGTTATTTTTGTGTTGGTAGCACTGATGTTTCAGCAGGTCTTGTTCATGCGGGATGTTTTTGAAAATAGCTGTTTGGTATTGGAATAGCTGACTGTAACAAGGCCTAGATGACAAAATGGGAAGAGCACTGAAAATGTTGCGTTGCTCTAAGAGGTATGGACAGCCAGTTTGTTCTATGTAGTCTGCACTTGGCCGTCTGTATTAGCTCATGTTAAAACTTGAAATTATATCCAAAACTCTAAGACACCTGCAAGAATAGTGTTTGATCTTGAAGATAATATAATCTGAAAAAAAAAACTGTAGCAAAACAGTAAAGATGAGGCTCTTTTCTTATCATTGTTTAAAAAATCGAGGTCACCTTCCTCTTTTATTCTTTGTGGATCTGGTCTGGCTCAGTTGTTTTATCTTCTGATACATCTTTTTTTCTCTAGGTTAATGACGTCTTCTCCTAAGTCGTGTTTATTTGTTTTCCTCACAGAAAAATTGACATTTCTCAAATCTTACTTAGGCACAGTCTCTTATCCAGGAATATTGTATTTAGGGTTTTGTCTATGAGCGTGTTCCTTTTGCTTATGTCCGTTGAAAGTAATTTCGTTGTGTCCAACTGTTTGTCCTTCAGAACTTGTTATTCCTTTTGTTCCTTAAAAATGTGTTTCTAATGCGAATTATTTTAGCATCTGACATGAAACTTCTTTATAAAAACAAGCCAGCAAGCTCTGAAGTATTCCACATTCAGAGGAACATTAGCTCAAAGTATTCTGAATTAATTTAGAACCAAAAGGAAGCTTCTGAGTATTTTAAAGTAAAATTATAGCAATAAAAACAAATCTGTTCCTATTTTTAATAAATTGATTTATTTCTGATTTCTGTTCTTACCATCTGGAGCATATTTTGAACCCTATATTGCTCCACTTGTTATAGCTGGAATGAATAATTAAGTGACTAAACATAAAATACCGTTTTGATGAGCAAAACTCTTAACTCTTGAAAAAAATTTGCATTCGTTGAAAGTGAAAGAAAATGTTGATGTGACTTTAATCCTGTAAGCGTGTATGAGTTTTGCACAGCTGTTCTGAGAGAGAGGGAAGCAACTTCCTGAAAAACCTCTTAGTCTAATTTTGCAAATAGCCGCGGTTTCGGTGGGGAGCTGCCCTGGGCTTCAGCCATGGGGACAGATACACTTGTTTTAACGAGAGCTGAAACTGGTGCTGCCTAAGACATTTGACTCTTCTGTTGGTGTTGGCATTCTGTGATGCTGCTGAAACCCTTAGGAGTTGCAAGCGATTTGCAGGGCCCAAACCTTGCTGGCTGCTTGCTTCAGAGCTGTTCAGAACTGGGGAATAATTGAGACTTTCAGGTGCAGTGGCAAGCCTGTAAGACAGTTTTATTGTGCCTGCCTGCTTATTAATTCTAATTGCGAATAGATGCTGACTTTTACGAGCATGAAATATGTCAGTGCAATTTCTTTATTAAAAAAAAAAAAAAAAACATGTATGTGGTGGAATCCATCAATGTTCAGCTTTTTTTTTCATAAACAGTTTTTAGGCGTAGTGATACTACTTTTAAATTTTTTCTTCTCAGAGGAATACAAAAGTAATATGAGTGTTATGTTTTTACTGTATTTTTGGAGTTGTGGGAGAATACAACCACGTGCATTTTCCTGTAAAAAGAAGAATGAATAACATTTACTCTGATATACCAATCCACAGAGAAATGTGAAAATGAAAGAACAAAATACAAAATAGTGCAAAATTCTACTTTTGTGCTCTGCTTATTCATGATTGCTTTTTTATATTTATCTTTTAGTGGGGTCAGTTATTTACTACATACTTGTGCAAAACAGCCCACCTAAAGCTGTGAAGGTAAAATAGAATAAATTACTTTCTAGATGCGCTATTTTTTAAAATGCAAAATTTCTGTTCACTTAAGTGGAATTTCTGTGTGAGGAGCAGTTTAAGTTTATTCATGTCTGATCAGTTGTTTCTTGGTTTTGTTTTTGGTTTTCCCAGTAACTTTTCATAAAGAAATTTCAGATGAAACTATTTTTTCTATCTGTTGATGGAATGCAGAGAAACTATGCGCTTGTTTCATACATTGTAGTCACTATAACTTGCTAGAAATACAGTGTAATATTCTCTATACATCTTGCCATGATCAATCAAACTAAAACTTAAAGTGGTATTTGAAGGTCATTAGAACACTTGGCTCAGGTTAAATTTGCTTTCAAAAAGAATAATATTCCAAACTGAGTAGTTTCTTTGTATGTTTAAGTGCAACATATTTGGTAATTTTCAATGCAAAAAGAGAGCCAGTGAGTACTGGAAAGTATTGCACAATTATTGGACAGGACTTTTAATCACAATAATTACACTGTCGTTTCTTGGATCTGCTTCCCTGTACTACTGTTGGCTTAAAAGGAGGTGTGATCAGGTTTCAGATAGAGAACCATAACCAAAACAAAAGTATAAAATAACCAAAATAATTCTTCCTTTYGCTCCCCTTTTTCCAGCAAATCTCCTTTAAAATATAACAAAGATTTATGATCATTGCATGGACTAGGCATGAAACAACTTACACTACCCAAACAAAGTTTTATAGACATTGTCATCAGATTCTTCCACAAAGCATTGCTTTGCTGCGGCTTTGTATCCTAATATGAGAATGATTTCAACGGAAAGCAGTCAAAGTGTGTATTCTTTGTACACCATCCATTTGTCACTTAAAAATTAAATGTTGCATCAAAAATACAGAGTATAAAATATCTCTCTCTCAATTTTTTCACATCACACACTGTATAAAAAACATCTGATTTTTGAAAGGGTCTTGCAGTTGGTAAAGTATCGCATTCCTGCTTAGGAAGGACAATGGTTGCAGGGCTGGAGGAGTTGCCTTGAGCAGAGAGAGGCTGGGCTGAGGGGGAGAGAGCACTGCAGATTTTAGTATAATGTGTAGTGTTCAAAGAAATTTTATCTCATCGTAAAGATTAGCAGGCTGTGTAATTCAATTTAAAGCTGGTTGGCAGTGTCCTGTCTATTACAGCTTTTTTTTTTTTTTTTTTTAAATCACCACTGTTATTTTATATTGTATACAAGTACAGAACCTAGCAGAGAGCAGGAATGATGTGAGGGTTTTGCACTCGCTCTCCCCCCACCCCACCCTCTGCTCTTTTTGGTTTTGCGTGTGGAGAAATGTGTGAAATAACATTTTTGTAGCTCAGTTTAAGGTAATCTTGCATTTTTGGTTTGTATAAAATGATTTTTTTCATGGCTAAACAACCACTGAGAGTGACAATCTGCTAGAAATGTTAAATGAGAGGGGTTGAATCAGGCTTAAAACTCAGATGTTAGCATTTATTCACAGTATTGTGGACATTACTACGCTGCAGAAAAGCAACGTGCAGCAGTTTGTGTTAATGCAAGACTGGCAGACCTTTATCTTAGAGTGATTACCTGTAAGAGGGGGCTAATAAGCGTTCCAAGAATTGATAACTTTTTTTTTTTTTTTTTTTTTTAATTAAAGAAGAGTAGATTGTTGCTTTCCACTGGCTGTGACCCGCCTGCGCAGCTCGTTCGTGAGCCCTCTTGTTTCAGTGGGCTGGAGCTCAGAGTTTTCTGAGCGTACCGCATCAGGAGGGAGCGAGCCTTGGTGCTGAGGGGCAGCCAGAGGGAAGCCTCTGCCTCTTTCTCCACCCGCTCCCTGCCCTCTCTCCCCCCAGCAGAGGAACTGGAAATCTCCGTTGACCCTATTTAGGGAGCATATTGATTGTGGAGGCCGGGCATCGTATTTACGGGCAATCTGGTGCTGCTGGGCAGGAGAAAACGTTCCTTCTCCCCAAGCTTAACTTCTGAATTTCCGTTTTCTTGTCCTGTGTTGTCATTCTGAGCACAGTAGTTTAAACAGCGTTACTTGCCCGGAAGGAGCCGCAGGCAGCTTCTCCCAGTTGGGCTGGTGTAACGGCGGAGGAAGCGCCGTGCCGCGGCGTCGCGTTGAGCCGCGCTGGTGCCTGCATTGGCCTGAGCGCCGGCAGGCCCGTGTGCCTGCCGCCGCTTCGGGAACTGCATTTCGCAGGGCTTAACATCGCTCGGAGGCGCGGGTCACTGCAGTGCTCGGAGGATGCTGTCCTGGGCTGCGCAGCTCGTCCCTCTCCCCTCGCTCTGCATGCCGGCTGTGAGGTGACGGCTCCTAAAGCCTCGCGTACCGTTGATGGTGCTTTTAGCAAAGAAGGAAGAAAGCTGCACAACAGGGGATGGCGCTGTCAGGAGAGAGGCAAGGAGATACAAAGCCAACCTCGAAGAGAACAAAACAACATCAAACTGGCAGAGGGACAGAGGCTACAAAGAAGAGAGAGACGAATGAGACAGCACAGGCGTGTGAAGTAGTCAAGTGGAGATTCACCTGCTTTTTCTAGAGTTTAATTTCTTCCCAAGTTAATAAAATTAACAAATGAGAGCTCAGGAACTCTCTGCACTTTCTTCAGTGTAACCAGCCACAGAAGCATAGCGAATTTTAATTTAAAACATGGGCATGAATGCAAAAGTTAGCCATGCTTATGTTAATCTGAGCTGGTCTCATACGTTACTCTCAAATATCTCAGTCTCTAAGCAGCATTTTGTATTTGCATTCACTGCTGCGAGATGAGCAGGAAGGTTTCAAGACACCCATGAAGGTCTGTACATGAAGGATGGTTGGAGATTTCCCCTGAAGACTGTGGGGAAGGGGCTTCGTTCCCTCTGCTATCTTGTGTACCTAGCAGAAGCTTTGGTGGTCGGTGATCTTAGCACTACTAATACTTGCAGTCCTAAGAGAAAAATTACCAGGCTGACATCCCTTCATAACCACTGGCAAAGCAATTCCTGGAATAGCACGGGTCGGTAAGGCTGTAGGGAAAACCATTCCCCATTTGTAGTCTCCTGATTGTAAATTATAGTACTGTGTTATTAAGTAGAGTTTGGAAAGGGAGGAGGGGATGGAGAAGGGGATGGCTCAGAAGGCAGGGTGCTGGGCGAGCCGCCCGGCCTGCCCTGTGCCGGGAGCGCAGGGGCAGAGCCGCTGCTCTGGTGACTGGCAGCTGGGGCTGCACGACTTGCAGCGAGCTGCGGCGTTTGTCTGAGTTCCTAGAGGGGACGGTGTACAGTCAGAGTGGAAGCAATATAGCCRTTCGCAAACAAATGCTTCCGCGAAGCCAGCTGTAACAACAGCGAGGCTCGCCTTGGAGGCGAAAGGGCAAAACCGTAGCAGAACGGAATATAAATATGGAATAAATTGTTACCTCTTTGTAAGTGACTGCAGTAGCTGTTCTGTTAGAGCTTTGTCTTAATGACCTGCTCTGATTAACTATAGTCGTCTCTTTATTCTGCAAAACTGAAGGTCTGCAAATCCTATCTTTTTGTGGGAGCTTTTGCTTTCTTTAGCCTAGAAATGATGGCTAAAGTGAGGAATTCAACAGAGACCTCAACTTTGAAGAAAGCACAGAAGGTGAACAATTCCAAACGTTGCATACGTCAACAGTTTATGGATGACACTTGTAATTACAAAGAAATATTTAATTATGCACCGGAATCTTTGCTGTATTTCTGTACATAAAAAGAAACAGGTGCTGCATCATATGGATTTTGCAGCACCTCATGAAAATATTACTGTAAGTTCAAGTATGTGTATATAATCACACATACCCCTTGAACTTTCTTCTGAGTTGTTTATTTACCTTACTAGGTGAGGTGCTTACTATTATCCTTATTTTAAAAAGAAAGAAAGACAGCTGTGGCAGAGGGCCTGTATACTTACAGTAGCGAGGATATTAAAGATACGAGTTTCACCTGAAATCTGTCACAAATGAAGTATATGAACTATTTATGCTGCAGGATGCAATTCATACTACATACAATATTTTCCATTCACCTTCTTTGGAAGGACAACTGGGAGATATTTAGCCACACACATAGAATTGCCCACTGAAAGTAAGCCATGCCTTGACTTTTTAAGAGACTTTAGGTTAAACTTTTTGTCAGGAGATGCTGGGATGCTGTAACATATAAATAATATGATAATTAAAATGGCTTGCCCAAGGCCAGGAGAAGAGATAAAGTGGCAAAAAATAGTAGCAGAGGCAAGATTCAAGCTCAGGAATCACTGGCTCTGATTTCAGTGATTATGGTTTTATACCTTTCTTTAGGCTTCAAGATTTTCATAGAGGTAGGCTTTTTTCCCCCCTTTGGATGTCTGGGGTTAGTATATGTGATTGAACTTACAAGAAAAATATCTGAGGGCACCGTATTGTTCTGCTCAGGCAGCTTGAGATAGCTAGGAAAAAAATGCGTAAGAGGAATTCAGTTCCTTGTAATAACATGATACAGCTGGAATGATTTGGTTGTCTCCTTTAGTAGCTAAGAAACCTCTCTATGGGCTCGGGTATTAAAAGGAATTTCCTTACCAGACTCAGGAGATTCCTGGTATCCAAGTTGATCTTGAAAGCCTATAATGGAATGTTTATGTTTATTTGGAATAATAAATTCAAACTCTGGCTTCAGAAAAGGTCCTGATAAATGATAGTGGAGCTTCACAAAGACCTCTACCTGAATATTTTTAATTGACTGTAATTTCTGTTTGCGGTCTTGTGTACTTTCTCGGTTTTTTTCCCCCCTCCCTGTTTAAAAAAAAAAAAAAAAAAAAATCTTCGAAGGAACCATGAAGGTAATTCTGAAATATAGTAAGTAGAGCTGTCAGATGGATGTTGGTCTACCTCAAGAAAAGAAGTTTAGTTCAGGTTTTTAGATATCTCCTCCTGTGACTTACAAAAGGAAGAAACAATTTCCAGCCAACATCAGCATCACCATCAGAGAACATGTTTAAGAAAACCTTTCAGTATCAAAGTTGCAAACATTTACAGGTAAAACCACAAATTACCACAGATGAAAATTTCAAAAGCACCTAATTCCTTTAGCACCTAAGTTATGTTTTCAGAGTGATTAAAAAACTGAAGTACTGCTTTTAGACAGCAGTCCGTGCTCCTAAGAACTTTTAAGATTTTTWAAAAATATTTTACCCTATTTCTTCTTTTTCCTTTCTGTTTATTTTACGTGTGATTTTTCTTGATACCACTGCTTATTACTTCTCCTTATTTTTACTGGAATTCATCCACAATATGTTAGTGTTTGGTAATCARTTAAGCCTGGGCCCTGCTATGTCTTGTAGTTTACCAACAGTGCACTCCAGAATCTTAGTTTTGAGAGGAAGGATTTGGTTTCTGGGTACAAATTGAGAAGTTGTCCAAAGGATACTGTGTCACAGAAGGAAAATTAAAACAGTTATCATAACAATTTCTCGTTTTTATGTTTCGAGATATTTTGTTCCTCAGAAAAAACGTTCTGATTACCTTCCTAGGATGCAGGAAAAAAGAGGTATTTTGGGGAGATGTTTTCAGAAGTCCTGACTGCACTTAGGCTGCACAAGAGAGGGAGGCATTTGCCTAGTGCTCTGTGGGTAGGAAGCAGCAAAGACTCTGCTTCCACATTTAAAAATGAGAAACCAAATAACTGGAACAAATTCAGAGAGGAGAGAAACAAGAGAATCTTTCTGGCAATTGTGTGTGCCTCCTGATTCTTACTTATTCATATTTTGATAGATGTTGGAAGGCAGCTGATACAGGTCTATTTAATTCCATGGACAGAAAAGGGAATCCTGCTTCTGGTGTAAAGGTCCCTGTTAGAAAGGCAGAAAAATTTGTGGGGTAGAGTCTAAAGTTGAGTGCTCTGTTTAAAATTCTCATAGATTTGTGGCGAGTTTTCTTTCAGTAACTAGTAAAAAATTGGTTTCTGGACTTGTTTCTCTTTTAGATGAAGATTTTACTGTCTGGTAAGCCTAGTCCTTAGCATTCACTGGCCTTTTGCAGTGTGAAAATGCATGTATATGAAAATACCAAGACATGGTCTGTGATAATTTTGATTAGCTTAATTACTTTCTGTATAATTGTTTCTCAAGATGACCCCCTTTTTGATGGCTTTTATTCGTTCCTTTTAGGAAAAAAAGGACTTAATTGGAACTGTAAATTACAGAGACACAAAGGGTGAAGTATGAGAAGTAGGTCTGCAACTGCTTATGTCAGACAGTGACTGTTGGTTTTGTGATATTCTTAAGATTTAAAGAGAAAAATCATTTGAATGGATGCAATATGTGCACGCACAAGTAATATCAACTACCAGTGTACTATTTCAAAATCTGGTGAGTTTACTTATAAAGGATTAGGTTATATAGTGTGAGGGGGTCTCTGAAAAGAAAATAGAATTGTGTATTGATGCCTTTAGAAATACTATTTGAGGGCAATAAAATGTTCCCTGAAATTCCCTCCTGAGTGGAGAAAATGGAGTTTGTTTGCAATAATTGCATTTTCTAGCATTTGCTTTCTCACTTTCCAATATGAGTTAAGCCAATTGGAACCTGTGATTTCGTTTTGCTTATTGGCAAAAGTACCATGTAAATTGATCTGTGATGCATTTATAGAGAATACTTTGAAACTTTTGAAATAGAGATGCCTTTTTCTTATTAGATTTAGACAGTATTAGGGTTCAATTCTATATTTTAGCCTAATATAATAGTAACCAGAAATGTTCCTTTTCAATTTACTGTTAATCAAGTTCAAGGAGAGCATTTCTGCTTAACTCCGCTGGCACTGTGAAGGCTGAGAATATTTCCATCCTTAGTGTTGGTATTCAGGGTTCAAGAGCTGAGCCATTTGAAACCACACTGAGCTGAAATCAGTTAAAATTGGCAACCCTAATGCATTAGGTCTTAATGTATTCGTGTTTGATGTTCCTGCTTGCAAGAGAAACTGTAAAATGTTGCGACAAAAATACAACATATTTCTGTATATCTAAATATGATTAGACCCTAAAGTACAGAGGGTTAGGTGCTTGCCTATTTGTAAGCATAAATATGGGGTAATTCTGTTCAGAGGAACATGCTCCAACTTTATAAGATAAAAGATAAGCCAATTCTTTTCTGAARTCTGTATGTATTATCTCAAGTGAATGCTCTTTCACTTAAGTGGAGCTCTTTAAAAGTGCACATACAGCACCAAAGCTGTCATGGTAGTCCTTTATGTATTGTTTTGCTTCTAAGAAACCTAAGAATAACAGGAACTACCATTTCTGCAAGAATCATTTTTTAAAATGAAAAGAAAAAATAAGATGACTATTGTGGTTTGCAATAAGGATGTTGTCTTCAGAATTTGCTAAATTTAAAGGGAAATTTCATAGCTGTCAGCTTTTTTGGTTTTATGTAATTATGTATTTTTTTTTCTTAAAAGGCCCGTTTTGGGGGTTACATAATTACAAGCCTGAAGTAAAAGGGCTAGCAAGCAATTTGTGCTCCTTATGTTTTTTAATTTTGAAGTCAGTTTGACCTCACTGAAAGTCACTTCACTGTACTAAAATTGTCAGTGGTGTTAGCTGCAAAATCTCAAAAATATCAAAATTTTTTTTGAATTCAGACTAAAAAAAGCTCCTGTTTCAGAACAAATAGATGCTATGCATTAATTGATAAAACTTTGTGGAACCTTCTAAGTTTCAAGAAACAGTTTCAATCACATTAGCCCAATGAAATACAAATCAACTTTGTGAGATTCAAAACCAAAGTGTAATGTCAGGATAGTTTTGAAGAGGCCATGGAACACCATGAAATGAAGCAAAAGGTTATCACTTGTATTATGGTACTTTTTTGTATTAACAGAGAGGAAAAGGATATTAATCACAAACAGTTACATTAGAATAATGTTATGGTTGAGACATAAATGCATAAAAGCAAGGAATTATTACCAAACGTCACAGTGTCCATTAAATCAGACCCACTGGTAAGTAGGTTCTGCAGTATATATGGCTCTGTTTCAGAGATCTACTGTGGCGACGTTACAGCCTAGGGTCGAACAAAATTCACTTCGTTTACCTATGGGTGAGGTAATGAATGTAAGTGCTTGGTATTAGGTACTGCTGTATCTGCTCATAAGTGACAGTATAGGTTAAGTAACACCTCCAGTATCTGTGGTCATTCGCAGAGGACTGTATATACTGCAATACCTTGGCAGTACATAGCTGAGTTGTAGGTGCTAAGGCAGGATTCACTAGGTACTTCCTTGCTTTCATGGGTTTATGGCTCAACCTTGGCATTATTGTAACGTAGTTTTTTGTGTTTAATGTTTCTTAGACTTGGTTTTCCATTGCCAGCATGGAAGAAATCCTAATGCATGAGTTTCAGAGGAGAAGGTAGCAGTCTGAACCTGCTGTGTGGCTCGATCAGCAAGTGTGAGTATTAACGCTAGAGCTGTCAGGCCCTGTGAAAATTAATGAAGCCTGACGGTTACAGAGTGAAAGGTCAGAGGCAGAGCGTGCACTTACGTAACATGTCTGTTTTGTTGTGTCTAACAGCGTTTTCAACAAAGGGGAGCTTTAGTGTACAAGCGTTAGATTTATCGCAGGAATTCAAGGGTCTCAGCCTTTGCTTCTCCCTGTGCTGTGGGCTGATGTTTTCTTTGCATAAAGGCAAAACAGTTTAACTTTCATTCATCTGTCCATCTTGCTGTGTTTCCCATGCATTGTTTTGCCTTTATTTTTCCTTCTCCAAAATTTTCTTACGGGGGGAGGGAGAAGGACTTAGAGACATCTGAACTATGACAGTTAAAAGAGGTGGTGGAATATTTTTCATCAAGTTTTTGAGAGATCTTGTACTTTAGCTCTTTTTACCTCTTCAGAAGCTTATTCTGTTTTTATGCATGTTCTGTCTATTATTTGCCTACGTTGCTGTAGTTAATTGTTTCGCTCTTTAGGTTGCTACAGAAAGAGAGAGGGAAAACATGTAGAAGCATGTGTGTTAAGCTTTCRGTCTGGTTTCAGTTTTAGCTTTTCCATTGAGGACTTTTTGTGAAGGCTGTTTGATTAGAACTGCCAGAATGTTTTCAGAGTTAATCTCATTCTAGAAAAAGACCTGCATTTTTCCTACCCTGTTTTGGATTTCAGTGTGAGAAGCCCAGCATGTCATGTAAAAGCTAGAGTCCGTCTACTGTATTTATACAGTCTAACTCATTTGATGCTGCAGACGGAGAAATCAGAGTCTTTGAGATACTCTCTCGCATCTCTTAAAATGCTGAAAGGGGCCTGTGTGTGTTGCAATAAGAGTACTGTAAATACATGGAAGATAGTGCAATCATTGCCTTAAGTTTCAGTGGGCTTTCAAAGAGAAGCGTCTATGAAGAGTTACAGTTCTGCTGTAAAAGAATAAGTCCTGTTTGGTGATGTTTGGTTGTCCTGTTCTGCCGCCTGTTGATCGGCAGTTTGTACGACTGTGCCCATACGGCTTGTAGTGACTTGTGCTGCCGCAGCGCAGTGGCTGGAAGTCCACAGGAACAACATGAAATCCGCTCCTCCAGTGTTTAACTCTGCACTTGTATATGGCTGGTTATAGGCGAATGCTTCATCTGTGGCCAGTCTTGTACTTTTGAAGCGTATGTATGATATGTTGTAAGTTAGAAGTGATTCACTTGCACAGGTTTCTGTCTTGTACACATTTTCTCTCATTTTGAAGGGACTAGGATTTGTAGTTCAGGAGTTTTAGGGCCATCTCAAAATACGACCGAAGGGTCTGTGACCCAATGAAATGGGCATGAAAACACTTAACATTTCGTGGAGTGTTGTGTGACCTGAACRGTTTATGTATGCAGATGCATATGCAGAGCTTTGTATCAAAAGCACTTGTGTAGCATTTTTGTATGCAAATACAGGGTTCTACCACTAAGTAGACAGTTAGTGTCACTTTAGTCTAACTCCCCTGCCTCCCCAGTGGACTTTGTAGGTAACTATAGCCCAAATTCTTTTTCCTTTTTTTTCCCTATTTTAATAGGAAATTAAGCAGTTAACGTTCGTGGTCGGTCAGACTCCTGTTTGTGTCTGACAACTCTACAGAACTTTGGGTGTAACTAAAATGTACTCGTGTGAGGCATGAACCATGCCATTAAACCAGGAATGATTGTTCAACAAATTGAGGGCTCATGGGATCAAATGCTTTGAGGGAATGTAAAGCCTTGTGTTGGCAAAGAAAGGCAGTGGCACAGGACTGAGGACARTTGCTTGGGGGACATGGGGATGAAAGGACTGGTAAGTGGGACTGTAGCCTGAGAGTTAACTGGTGAATGGAGAAAGCACAGAAGTCTTTGAGACCCCCCACCCCAAATTAATGTATTTATATGAACCATTTAGTTTTTATAGTTTAATTATAGTTACCTAAAGATACTCTTTCTTGGAACAAAACTGGTACTGAAATTTTGTCTTCCATAAGAGAATGACTTGTCTAGTTACAGTATTTTCTTAATCAACGGCTCCATGCTGCACTTGTCACTCCTGCTGTGGAGAGATGTTGAAAAACAGCTTGGCCAAAAAAGTACATGTGTATATATAGAAGAAACTTCCCCCATATATCCATGTGTGTTTGTGTATGTATGTATATCTATCTATATATATAAAATCTATTCCTTCTGAAGATTTCAGATATTCCAGTATAAGTCTGTCTACTTCACAGACTCAGAGCTTATTTGTCCAAATCATACCTTTTTTTTTCTGATCGTTTTTACTAGCTGTAATTGTAGCCTTTTGAACTCACTTGGGAAATAGTTAAGTACTTTAAATTAAATTGGATTATTACCTTGGCAGTTGGTAATTTGAGGTTCTGAAGTGCTTATCACTACAAACACATCAAACTTTCTTCTTATATTTAAAGAAGATTCTTCTGTTTACTGGATTCATGGTGTAAATTAAAATGAATAAATATTACTGGTACATGATAGAAAATTTACTTGTTAGAAAGAAGTTTAATGAAGAACAGATGTAGTTAACAAAAATTTAGTGTAGAAAGATGAGGCTTTTCAACCTCTGTACTGTGCTGCAGTGGCTCTCTCTGTACAGGTATTATGAATACATAGAGATTCGTCTGGTCAAGATGAAAACTAAAGCTAAAACTGAGTGAGACTGCTTATGTTTACATATAAAACACAGAAGAGGAGCAGATTATAGAAAAAGGACAGGGCTGCCGAAATTAAACATGCTGAAGTATTTCATAAACTGAGAATGAATGTTCACTACTAAGACCTTTCACGAAGGAAAAACCTGAATGTAAGGAACAAATAATCTTTTTGCAGATAATTTATTACTGTGATTAGTGCTATATAGTCTTTCCTCAGGGAGAAGGAAAGAAATAGATGAGACTTCTCTTCTCCTGTCTTTTACTTGGGCTTGGCTTTTGGTATGTGTTTGCATTTTTATGAGTAGAATTCCTCATCACTAGCAAGGGGAGCAAGGTCAGAGCTTTCTGCTGATCCTGTGATAAATAATGACAGTATTTTCAGATATGGAACAAGGCACATCTTGTCTCATACGTGAACAGGGGACTCGAGTCTGCAGCAAATGCATCTGCAGCCAGAACCGATTAGGCTTTGGCTAGCACGTTAGGAGTGTGCAGTACAGCAGAGCTATGGCTTACGGGTAGGTGTTGACGTATTCTGGTGCCTCTGGGTGTTTTCCACAGTGCTGTGTTCCAACGTATTCTTCTGTCTTTGGTGTTGATCCTTGGGTTTCATCGATGGGATGCTGAACTGAGCTCCCTGATTACGTTTGAGAAACAACCATACCCTTCTACTGTCCCTGATGCTCCCCAGTGTGTTACTGGATCTCTGAGACTGACCAGGCAGAGCCTTTCCTTAGCCCCCAATAAAATTAATGACTTTCATGACATAAATTGTAGTATTTTCCCTATTGAATTTTCCATAGAGATTTTCATATATATGTATATATAAAATATCTAAAGTTACATGTGCCAGTAATCACTGATCTCATTATTAGTTTGTCTTCTGATGTCCTATGTGTCTGCAAAGTGAGCCTTCTWTTTCAGAGTGTCTAGCAAGATAAAAAATATCTATATATGGACTTGAAACAAAATGTTCCAGATTTAATTGGATATTATATTGACAAAATGTGCTGATTCTCAAATCTTTTATCAAAATAAATTGAAGAAAATAAAATCTGGACTTTTATCCAGTAAGACTGGGAAGTTTTCTCTTCTAAAACTGGCAAATGTTGATAACTTGGCAGAAACCTGAATTTAACTTCTGCATCCTACTTCTCCTAGAATTTAATCACATCTAGCTTGTTTTGGAGGATTGATAGCTGTGACAAGTGTACCAAATTTCATACCAGTGGTGCTTTTTATGTTTCCTGAGAGAGAAGAAAATAGCCATGTTACCTCGTGCCCAGGAGTCGCAAAGAGCAGGAATGGCAGCCACCTGCCACTTCCATTTTTTAAATGAAAATGAATTGCAGAGCAATATGTGGCAGAGATGGGAAACGGGGAGTGGTACATAAACTGTAGAGGAACAATAAATGCCTGGTAGCATCTTCTCCAGCTTGTAATATAATGCAGCACCATAGAGAGTTATGAATATGTATGATCAGCATTTTGTTCACGTGAGAAATCTGTTGAAGATGCCTGCTTTTTTATACAAAATTAACTAATTTTTTAAAGAAAATATTCATATTCAGATCTTGAATAATTGCTATTTTCATACTATAAATATTGAAAAGCAGAGGGTTTTAACTGGTTTCCCATAACCCCTAGTTAAGTTAAAGTAATCTTGTAAATATTTTCTTCTTTAGTTTGAAACTTGCTCTTTAACAGAAAAAAAMCTCACTTTTGAAGTTTGCAGCACAAATTTTAAAAGAGCAAAATTGTATTGATATAGGAAAACTGTCTTCCTGCAGAATATGTGGCATCCAATTCTGCATTCCTTTGGGCCATGTTGGCTAATGCAGAAGTGAAAGTCTTACCCACAGATTTCTAGGTGCATTCTGAAGGCTGTTGTCTTATTTCCAAATCAGTGCGAGATAAACACCTTACATGTACATGTATTTCTGAGCATCCTGGCTAACACCACCAACATGTACAGAGTGTCAGTTGTTGTCCTCATGGTTTGTGTAAATAACAGAAGGCTCATGAGCAGTATGGAAAGGTGAATATATAGTGATTTATTTAATCTATGCTTCTGTAAAGTGTTTACCACTGTTATGAAAAAATATTTTTAGTTATTATTAAGAGTACACACTAAAATGAATCACTCGGTATAAGACTAGAAGATTGAGATTATGGGGAAAGTGGTAGAGGAGAGATACAAGTCCTATTTCAGCTCTGAGGCAGACTTGTGTGTGATTTTTGGCAAGTCATATTGGGACAGATTTTGTGAAAGAACTTCTGTGAAGAGACCACAGTATGGGACCATATTTTTAAGGGAGCTCAGCACCCAGTATGTTTATGTGGAAAATCTGGCACTGGTTGCTGGTACTAAGTGCTTGAAAATCTGTTTCTGAACGCTGAAATCAGTCTGGCTCCATGGGCCTGATCTATGCTGCATTTCAAACAGAAATACTTGCACCGACTTCAGGTGATGAAGCCTGTGCTCTGTTCTCTGACCCTCCCAATAAATGAGCTAACTGCATTTCTTTTCTCCTATCGTATGTCTTACTTATTTGGGTTTCTTCTATGTGTGTTCTTACAGGAATGAGATACTACCATAAACAAAATAATAATAAAGTCCATTGTGAGTGATCTGGAGCTTTGGAGAACAAGCTAGGTCTGAGAATAAAAGTCATTTCTTGGATGTCTTGAATTCCCTATGGATTAATCTGAATAACTGCATAATTTGAGCAACAGCACCAGCATCAGACTCAGTGTCACATCTTTGGCCAGCATAAATCAGTGTAAATCAATTGAAAGCAAGGGAGCACCACCTTAGGATCTAGTTCAGTACCTAGCAGCTTCTTTTGTTTCATTCTGCAGTACACGCTTTTTCTTACGGCGTTTCTTGTGTGGCATTACTTACATTTTAACACAGTTTCATTCAGTGGAAGAGAAACAGCATTAATAACTTCTGCTCGACATGGAGATGCACACAGATCTTGGGTATTTCATTCTGTCACTGCTAGCTGTCTACTTATTGTGCCGGCAGTGCTGGTGTGGGAGGAAAATGTGCTAATTAAGTCCTCTTTTTTGTTATTTCAGGAAACCTGCCATATGAATATAAAATAGTGATTGCTGGGAATCATGAACTGACATTTGATAAGGAATTCATGGCAGACCTTGTTAAACAAGATTACTACCGCTTTCCCTCTGTGTCCAAATTGAAACCAGAGGACTTTGACAATGTTCAGTCACTCCTGACAAATAGTATTTACTTGCAAGATTCAGAGGTAACAGTTAAAGGATTCCGAATATATGGTGCTCCCTGGTAAGTCTAAATTTATACTTTCTTTGCTATATTTGTTTCTTAAGCCACAGCAGGAATCATTGCTGCTGAAAATGCATGGAGCTGCTTTGTTGCTTTGCCCTGAAGAACAGTATTGAACTGCAGTGACTGTATTTTTTTGCAATAGGATAAATATGCTAAGTTTAGGCATGTGTAGGAAGTAAGAGAAGAATTGTAATCCATCTCTATTCTGCCTCCTGAGTGTACTTTAAAAAATTGAGGACTCGATATTCACTCTGTGCTTGTGGATTAACTGCAGTGGCATCTTAGGACATACTGAGGAAGAATTTACTCCATTGCATTCTATCCTGTTTTGATATTTGTATTTGCTGTGCTATTAGATTAGGTTGGTACSTTTTAACACCTGCATAGCACAAGGTTCAAGGCAGCGGGATCTTTACCTCTTATTTCTGATCAGATGTAAGCATCGTTTTCTTTTGCTCATAAAGGTGTAATAGCAAGATTTTAAGCCAGTTTTGACCTTGTTTTACCCCTGAGCCAAGCATTTGCAGGAACAAWTGCTGTCCACAGTTTTGTACTAAARAGATCTTCCTTGTTTTCTTAACAAGTTGTTGAATTACGTTGCCTGATAYYTACACATGAAATCTTGGGGATTACTTGTTTTAAATTCTCACATTAAAAATAATAACAATAACACTAAAAATAACCCTTTGAGCCTCTACAGGAAAACTGAACTTCAGTGATGATCATTGTGTTACTTGGCATTCTCAATTGTCAGTTGAAATGCTTAGATGCTAATTTATGCACACCTATAAGAAGAGTTTATTATAAGCTTATAACTTAATCTTTTTGATGTCAGGCTTGTTTTAAATGTGTAAGTGGCAGAGGAGGGGGAAGGGCAGGGTTTGAACTAAAGAATGGGACCAATAGACATGAGAAATTTTCCCCTTTCTCACACTTCCCTTCCTCTCATCTCTTCTGTCTGTTCACTTAGGTCGCAGACTCTGGTGGTTTATACATCAATACGCTTTTGACAGTGGGTATTTTTGTAATGTAAGTGCACTTTCACACACACACAATCAAACAACAATCTAACTCTGTATCTAGCACTCTGATTTTTCTTACTTAAAAATCATAGCCTTTATCTTGCAGCTTAAATCCTTTAAATTGCGTAGCTAAAAGAAATACGCTAAATTCTGCGATATCAGCTAATTGGGAAAGATTGTCTTTATTCAGGTTAAGAACCATCTCTTAAAGACCTTTGAAAGTAATCTTTATGATGTAAGAGTATATAACTCACTGAAGAACACAGGTACCTACAGATCCTTGGGTAGTGTAAAGTGGATTTGAGACTGATGCTGCAAGGTGAGCATCTGTGTACGCTAGAAGGTGGGCTGCTAAGATTAAGATTGTATTCAGCTTCTTTCATGTGTATGCACAGAGACAGATGAGACAGAGAGCTTGCAGTTTGCAGCATCCAGTGATATTTACAATTAGTAGGCATTTTTTCAAACTTATTTAGGACAGATTTACCTAAACTACTATTGCAGTGCTGCTGAAGAAATCTGGAGGATAACCTGGAATCTAGGTCTTGGGAAATGTGTTCTTCTGGAACTTGGTATTCTGAAATGGAGAACCYGTCTTAGGCACTGATATTTATCTCTGCTGGAAAAATGTACTGGTTTTTCTTTTCCTTTTGTATCCCAGATCCATAATAGCAATCTGTTACCCTTTTGTCTCCAGCTGCATCTAGAAGTTCTTTCATTTTGCAGGTATACACATGAAATTAGGATCTTTGACTGGAAGTATTAAGGGACACTGTATCAAGGAACAGAGTTGCTTTTAATCACAAGAAATGAGTGGCATACATTATCTGACCTTGCTGTGGAAGACAAATCTTAATTATTCCCTGTAATCCATTAGTAACTGTTTCTTTTTCCAGTTCCTGATCAATGGGAGATAAATGATAGATGCTAGAAAGTAAAGTTTGACTCCAACCAAGAGTAAACTTTTGTTTCTCTTGGAAGATGATTCATTTGTGGAAAACTTGTTGTAGAACCATGTTTTGAGCAACTGGTGATAGGGAATGGAGATGAGGCTGTAATTTTGAACACAGCTTTTCATATCAGTAGATCAGTCTGGGTTTGGAGGACAGTGATGTACTATATTCATTTCACCTGTGCTTTTATAATGCTTCCTGGAAAATGYGAAAATTAAGCTAGTTGGCTGCATTTTAGTTGGTCCTTGAAAGGAAGGAAAAGTCATGTCATACTGGAAAAATCTGTCCCAGTTCTGACCTGTGTGTGGAAGTTAAGACAGAATGATCAGGCAAGCCTGTTAGCACCTCCAGTTTTTTCCTTCTTCCCCTCCAAACACATCTCACTCTGCTACTATAAATCTTCAGATTACCCTAAAGAAAGGGAAATTGTGGGGGTTTTGTCTGTGTTTGTGGCATCCTTACCTCAATTAGGATTTTTTAAAAAAAGCAGAAGTCGGGTCATTAACCCAGAAAATGCTTGAACCCTAAAATGAAATAAGTTGGCAAGTTCAATTTATGTGCATTGTTGTAAGTATTTCCAGAGGGGAAAAAATTCTCATTTGCTGATAAAGCTACTGGTTTTAATTTAAAAAGAGGGATCAAACAAAGAATAACAGCTGTGATTCAGGGGTTTCAGCCTGTCAGAGGTTTCTGAGAAGTAATCGCCGGAAGACTGCGAAAACTGGCTATAAGTCATCTACCTATTTAGAAAATGTAAATTGCTAGCTCAGTGTAGCTACAGAAAAGAAATATCAGTCTATATTCATTACCTGTTATTACTCTTGGTACATCTGAAGGCTTTCTAAAGACTTAAGAGAATTGAAGTAGTGCCTCCTAACTTACAATTTAGTAGAATTTGTATGTAGAAAATAACGTGCAATGCACAGGAGCATTCACGTGTATTTGCAATTGGAGTGTGCAGTGGTGCATATCAACAGCCTCTGAGGAGCAGAAAATTTGAATTTAGCCTGATAGGTCTAAGAGTATTAAATGGCATTAGCTGGCGAGGAGTTGAAAGCAGAATGCCAGCCCCTAAGAGAGGAAAGAGCAAGGGTGGGACATGAATCATGCTCTGAGCTCCACTCACTTTCAGAGGTGGAGAATCTAACTGACATTTTCACACCTTCACTCGGAAATTCTTTTATGTACCTTGAAGGAATAAAATGGCTGAAGATTTTCCATCTAGTCTATAGATAACAATCCATAAAAACATGTCCCTCCTTTCTCTTCCTTCTGCCTTTGCCCTGTGAACCCAGCTCGTTTGTTGGAGAAATAATTGACAGTTTATGCAGTCCAAACTCTTAAAGGCTGCAACGGAGAYGTTTTCTCCTTTGGAAATTTGAGATGAAGAAGCCAGGTTTGTCCTGAATAGAACGAACAATACAAACAGTAAGGGATATATGAATTTTTAAATCTTAAAATTTCCTTTATTCAGCATGTAGAGCTGTAACTCGTATACTGATGTATCTGTAGAAGGGTAAGGAGCGGGGATCTGCTATTACTGTAGCTCTTCAGTTAATGAGCACATGTGAGCCAGTGCAAATTTTATTTAAATTTAAGTATTTTATTTTAAAATACACATATTTATATTTGAAACTGTTCATCCATAATAAGAACTTAATTTACTATAGCATATTACAGATGTTTGAATAAAAATATTCCAGTAATGTCTGTTTTCTGATGGAGCTTTAAAAGCATTCAAACCACCAGAGAACTGCAGTTAACTGAAGCCAGAATTTGTTTAAATAAGGTTTTGAGAGAAACAWTGATGCGGGGATAATATTTTCTCTATTTTGTTCTGTTCTGTTGTTCAGTAAGCTCTTCAGGTGGCTTTTGTTTTGTTTGAAAAAGAAAAAGAGTAAAAATTGAAACATGAAAGTATTMTGATATTTTGTGTGTCTAGCAATTTATGGCAATTTATTTCATGAATAAATTTATGAAATTTATTATGGATTATTTATGGATTTTAAATTTTACTTTCCGTAAGAAAGAGACAAAAATGTCACAAACTGTAAGTATAAAATAGTAAGTAAAGTTCATTTACCTTTTTTTATTTTTTTAATCTATTAAAATATAAGGGCAACATCCACCCATATCTAGCAGAATGAAAAGTAAAACTGAAGAGACTCAACCTATATGTTGGTTTAAATAACTGTAGATAGATAAATCTTCCTGAAGAGTGAAAATGTTTAAAATTTACATAAAACCTGGATTTGGTATAAATCAGTGCATTTTAATGGTTAATTAAAATTAACCTTACGGAAGAAACTGAAAAGCACAACAGAAAGAGGAGATTAAATTTGATTATTTAAATAATGGCTAAAATCTGTGATTTGCATCATTGTGATTAAAATCAATCCATCCTGAATGAAGCTGGGAATAAAGCTTTTCCCTCCTGACAGGAACAGCAGCATTGTTCAGCAATATCCTGCACATTTGTCAAGTTGTAGCTTGCTCAGGTCTCAGGAACAGAAGCACAAAGCTGGCCTCCCAGTTGTTTTTAATGAATACTAGTGGGTTTTTCCTATGTCCAAGAATTTGATGTGTGGGGTGATCCAGAGGTCAAGAACAAACGGCTCACTATCGCTCACCTCTGAGAAGCCGAGGCTTTCATTTGCTTTTTTTAGTAACTCTAGAGGAAGTGCCTTAACTCTTTTTTCAGAAGCAAAATTTTAATTGGCGTAGATAAGGCAACCTTAAGAAAGCACAGAGAGGTTCAGTCATCTCTCCAAAAATAATGGGTTTTGCAACTTTTTTCCCTTTGTTTCTAATCCAGTGTAAATTTGGGGGTTTAATCAAGTGATTCTGCCTAATTTTGTGTGAATTTCAATAACTCTGTTACTTTCTCTACTTCATTTGCAATTTGTTTTAATACAAGTAGCTATAAGTTAGTGTGTCTCCCTTATTCTGATCAGTGTTTTCAGACCTTGTTTACCCTGTCAGAAAGGCATCAGATGTTTTTTTTTTTTCCTTTCAATTATAAGTTTTGTAATGCATCGTGGATTTTGCTGACAGTCTTCAAGTTTTTGAAATAGCGAGCAAATTAACAGAAGATAGAGTGTGAGGACTGGAAAACCAATTGGCAACTCGCATGATAGGATTCAGATATACTGATGGGTTAGAATGGATCTCATTTCTTTTATTTTCATAGTCTTAGTTGGCAATTAACTTGTGCCTAAAAAAGGGAGTAACAGAAATTGCACTACTCAGCAGCAATGTTTTTCATTGGTATTTAGCAGTAAGGAAACCAGAGGGAGATTGGAAAAGAATATTGGTGTTGTACTAGGTTTTCAGGAATTCCGGCATTTATTCAGTAAAGTCAGCAATTGAGAAAAGTGTTGGCAAAGACTGAAGTCTTCTGTCTGTGTGTTAAACAAACACGCTGCTGCGGTAGCATGGTTGTGTTTAAAGGTGCTGCAGGCTTCTGTTTCATTTTTCTTGGCATTTGTCCTTCAGCTCTCTCTTTTTAAGATCAAAGAATATATTCTTCCATGTCTAGAATTGCAGCTCTGTTTACATTTTTTACCTTTTATGGRAATGTCACTGATTTCTCTTCAGTCTCATTGACATCAGATTCACTTCTAAATTAAAAATGTTCYGGTTTACTTTAAAACACTTTATTCTTTTTTTCCTCCTTCTTTCACTCTTTCTCTCTTTTTAAGAAGGTGAGATAGTGGAATGCTTGTGATTTAGATATATTATCGCATAAGTGACTCTTAAGTGGTGATGCTAACCTGTCCTAGCCAATTCTTTTGGAAAACTCTGCGTCTCAGCACTGGAACAAGTCATGAAGTCTTGCTTTCATTCAGGCATGACTTCAAAAGGAGTAAGAGCTTGTAGAGTATGCATTACTAGTTTAACACACAAACTGTGTCTGTTTATAGATGGAAGTCTAGCTAGTTAAACACACAAAAAGACARCTCTTCTTACTCCTTTGAATTTTTCCTAATGTAGAATCAGGGATTTGAACTCCTTGGTTCATTGGATGTTGAAATGATTGAGATAACATGCCACATGTCCCTAATTCCTGCACTATTTTGCTTGAGTTCAGTGAGTGCTGCAGAAAAGAAGGAGAATCAGAGTGAGCATTAGCTGTAGTGTTCAGGGGCTAATTGATTACGGTGGTTTCCTGTTCATATGTGGAAGCTGGCTGCAAAAGAACATAGTCATTTTGAAATTAAGTTGTGCTTATGAAACCCACAAATTATGTGTGCATGTTCTCAGAATTGTTTTTCTTCATTTGCCAGCTCTCTGGGAACATGATGATTGCTTTCCTTTTGCTGAGCATTGCAGTACGCAGTGGTCCATGTGGTATTTGTACACAGTGATGCAGGGTGTAGTTTCTGACTGAGCAGTCTTGAAGGCATTTGCACCCAACAAGAAGTCAGGAAGAGTAAGGATTACCTAGAATATTACAAAAATCCTGGAATTTTCAAGTGAACTTCTATAGGCTTTATTGTGGGAGGCAAACTGAATATCCTTAAAGAATGGGACTTGGGCGAAGGAGGGAGGAAGGAAGGAGTTAACCACAATGTGGAAATAGTCTGTTGCTTGTGATATTGAACTCTGTTCGTTCAACACCTGTTGGTACTTTTGTTTGGCTTCTGCACTTCCTGACTCTCTCTTCTCCATTTTCTTCTGCCTGCATGTGTGCCATACTCCTTTATGAGGATCTGGGGCAGGGGGGGGGAGGAAAGACAAACTTAAAATACCATGCTGTTCAGGTTAACTGAAAGACTTTTACTTGAGGACAGCCACTGTTAGAAAATGGAAAAGTAAGGAACGGGTTTGGGCTTTGACAAGCTATATTGAAAACAGATTTTGTGTCCTGTTCTCCACATTGGATGGTGTTCTTCAAGTTCCCTTGCTTTCTTTCCTTCCTTGCCCTTATGTGATGTAACCTAAGCAGGAAGGAGAGAAGTAGGGATCAGCTGAGTGCTTCGAGTGTTGGCAAACAGGCTGCAGAAGAATACAGGAGGAAGCATGAGCCAAGACCAGGCTGTTGAGGCACAGAGCACTGTGAGACTGAAGGTCCTCCGGGAGGAGCAGTTGAACCAGAGAAATTGGGGCTTCAGCAAAGAACCAAGTGGGAGACCAAGACTTTGTTTTAAGGAGAGGCTAGCTACCCAAGGGCAGTAAAAGCAGAAGTAGAAGAATGAGAACCATCAAGTCCGATGCACAGAAGGGTATATGTATTTCCACAGGATGTTTAGACCCAGACCATCAACTAATGCAGCTGACAGTCAGTAGTGCTGCCAGTTTAGAAGTGCTGGATGAATGAATCATTTTGAAGTCAGGAGCTGTGATCCTAAGTCAGAAGAGACTACATGAGGAGATAATTTCAGGGTATGAGTGTTAACCCATACTGGAAAAATGTAACCAAAACCCCCACCTCAGCAAGGTACTTAAATGTGCTGAATTTGAGGCATGAGTAGTTTCACTGAGCCAGTGAGCTTGGTAAAAAGGTTTAGATAAATATGTAGTTATCAGTTAAATGTAGATATACATATTAAGAGCTTTGCAGAATTAAGTTGTAATTGGAAATGTAGGGGATACTTTCAAATGCATTTTACACTTAAAAGTATCCCCTGTACTTGACATCCATGAAATGAATGAGATTGTAAAAGAATAAGAGGTAGGTCTTGCCCTGTGTACTGCCTGGAGGAAACAGGAAGGTGAAAACGCTGCGCATAGTCTACGGGTGGTTTGTTTCATAGTCCATCTGTTCAGGAGCAGTATGGAAAAAATGGAAGGGTTTACAGTGTCTCAGATAGAAATAATGGTAAGATTCATGTGTTTTGATGATAGTAAAATTCAATAGAAATGGAACAAATTAAGTTATAAGAAGTGTATATGGATTTAGTGCAACAAGTCAATCATATAACAAGTGACTAAATTCTGTGAGCTCCCATTGAGAGATAAGATTTCTCAGAACTATTTTCAAGATGATTTGAGTCATATTTATCTAATACTTATTGATCAGAATGCTAACTTCAACCTGACATGTATCTAAGATATTTAATGTAATTCACAGAGACTATGAAATAAAGCAAAAAATTGCACAAATATTTCAACTAAAAGAATGTGATTGTGAATTTGAGCATAGAAGGTCAAGAATGACAGCTAAATTCATCACATTTTCTTGGAAGTTTTTGCAGTACAGTGTAGATTTGGCACCTAACTTAAGAAGTGTTCAACACTCATGGTTTCAGTTGAAAATCAATGAGGCTAGTGGGTATTTACCACCTCTAAAATGTTGAAGTGCTAGTCTATATTTTAGTTCATTTGCATATCCAAAGTATAGGCATTGCCAGTATTTCTGACTGTACTAGTTAAGCAGCAAAATGTTCATATAGCTGACAGCTGTGTTTTGTGTACGATGCATATTGGAGAGAAAGCTTAAGCTATAAAGTTCACAAGCAGGCAATGATAACAGCTTATCGCCATGCCTTCATGGATGTGTCTGGATAGTGTGTACCCTTACAGAAGGCTTCTAGCTGTGATGCCTTGCTTCCTCCTCTGTCAGTTGTTCTGGGTTATCCAAAAGTGCCTGTTCTAGCACTGCCTGGATTTTACGACATAGCCCCAACAGGTGAGCTGTACCAGCTTGACTACCTGTGTGGATGCAAAACTATAATTTGGCCAATTTTGCTGTAGCACAGTCGTCCTTTAACATACATTCAGCGGCATTAACAGAGACACTCAGAAAAATTTGTTGGATGTTTATTGTCTGACTGTCCTCCAGATACAACGATATATAAATAATCACAAGAATAGGTTACAGTACAGGCTATAATGATGCACAWACAGGGGCATCGTTTTACAGCCTGTGTGTGTGGTGCACCTGGGAGTTGACAGCCAGTAACTGTGCTTTGTTCCTCTCCTTCAGTGTTTTGGATGAAGAATTCAGTGTAAACAGCCCAGTGCCCTTTAACATACTTGCTTCCCTATTTGCCTTTCGTGGTGACGCACATGCCATGCTTGGGAACCCCATGCTTGGGTAATAGTGCTTCCTAGAAAATGAACTAGTGGTTAGTATATTTATGACTACCTCAACCAGGAAAAATAGTTCTCATATCTGATACCAAGTGTTTTGACTCTCCTGAAGACTATGTGGTAGAGGATTTGTGAGGTGCTAGAGGTACTTGAGATCTTGTTTGAGAGATGTGTCATCATGGTTTTTGCCCATTAATTTGCATGTAATGTTCTGACTGCTGTATCTGCAATATCTGCCGGTTTGTCTTCTGTTTCCGGAGAGTCCTCTTCTTCCATTTAGGTGCTTYAGCAGTATTCACTGAATGGATAGGACTGATAAGAAAGTAGTATGGCCTCGCTCCTTAGAAGTCAGTTTATTTCTGTACACATATGAATCAGAGTATCTCAGTAAAAAAAGATTATATTGGTAGCTGCTGACTGTATTGCCCTGTTGACAAAGTTTATGAGTTGGTACTCAAAGAAGATACTTACAGATTGTGTTTCTCCTCGAAGGTATGCTTTTTATATAAGAAGGATGAATCTTTCAATATCCTTTTCCTGGCACAGATTTTAATGCATGTTGTTTCCAAAACTGGGAATGTAATAAAAAGAAACTGCCAGAAAGGTGTTCTCTTTAACACCTCTTGGTGTTCCATCTGGGCTGCTTGGGACACTTCCATTATCTACATTGCAGAAAAACGTAGGAGAAAGGCTGAAAACTGTGCTCCTAAAGGGTTTCCGTTTTCAATGCAGGCTGCACCAGTATRCCATAACCGAGGATTATGTGCATCTGAATTTGGTTCTAGGTTCTTAGTACATTTGTCTTTATCTTCTGTTTGTGGATATGACACAGTTTTAATGTTTGTTGAAAAACCAAGAAAATACCACTTACCTGAAAACCTGGTTTAATAAACTAGATTTATAAGGTTCAAGAATAACACTGCTTGTGTTCCTGTATATATAGCTCCGGAAGAGGTGGAGTTTTTGGGAAAGATTGGAAAACATGGAAAGAAAGCATGTATAAATCACTATGGTAGAGTTTAGCCCCTTGTTTAATCTTTCTGTAGATAAGAGATACTTGGAAAAATAAAGGATGGCCTACTTGATGTTAAAAGAAGTTTTGTAGTTCATTTAGGAATGTACACAACRGATTCCACATTTTTAATGAAACACTCTAATTTGTACCTGTTCTTCCTGTAGAACTCTGAAGTAGACACAGAATCGGTATTTTGTGTTCCCTATCTTTTCAAATTTTTCTGTTACAGCTAGTAAGTACAGTACTTTCAGAAGCAGGGAAGTATGCTTTTCTCAGGGGCATAAAAAAGATATTTATGTTATTTTCTCCACAGTATTTGTATAAACACTGCACATAGTTTACGCATACCTTTAAGTTATTGTATAACATTGCAAAAATCTAGGTAATGGAAAAATGTGTGTTACATTGCATTTTGTCTCCAAAGAATTTATCTGTAGAACTTTCCTCTGTCTGAGATCTTAATTCCTTCTCCTGACAAGGTGGCATCCTGCTCGGGGCAGCAGAAGCAGCTGGCTGGGATGGTGCGGCAGGACGGGACACTTGCTCTCAGGCTCGGATAGGCTGTGTGGAAACTGTGCTGGGTCTTAGCATCTGCTGCCATATTGCAATGGCAGCAGTGTTTGGAGAAGTAGTCATTCGTTGTATGCCTATGTTGTATTTGCTCGTCTGTCTATGCATGCACAACTGGAAAGCGTAGTCCTTCCAAATGCTGTAATCGGTTAACCTCAACAGAAATTTGAAGTGATACTTTAAGTGCGATGAAAGTATACTTTGTTTCAGAGAAAGATTTTGTTTTGTTATCTTAAATTTTGGAGTTAAAATATAGACAAAACATTCTCAGATGCCCTTTCTGGTTGTCCATCTGGACGTGAGCTGCTGCAATACTGAACAGTGAGACCTTGCCATGAAGATGTGTCTTTAGTTGATAACTGCTGGCAGTCCAACTACTGAGTGTACACCTTCTCATATTTATATTCCAGTCCTGTAACCTTGCCTATTCTCTTGTGCCTTTGTTCTATTAATCTACAAAACAGCTCGACTTGTGATTAGTCCTTAGAGGCTGTTCCTATTAATCAGGCTGCAAAGCAGGTCTGCTTGGATGTTGTGTTGCAAGTGCTTAATGTGCTTTCCTCCTCAGCCTGCAGCACAGAGCTGCTGGGGGCTGGCTTAAACAGCAATGAAATCAGTGACGTGTCTGCTGCACTTTCTTCGTTTTAGAGCTTGATTGTGTTGCTGAAGGATGGGAAAAAGAGACAAGGGAAAATAATTGGAGGCCTATAGAAATTTGTTCAAATTAGTGATGTGTGTGGCTACATGTTGATAGAAAACTCATAGAAGCTAGCCAGCAGCTGCAGAAAGTATCCTGTCACAGCAGAAGCACTTGTGAAGACGCGTTTTGAGTAAGAAGAACCTGCCACATCCAAATTTGTGAAACTAAATTCCAGCTTTGATTAAAGAAGAAGAGTTACATTTTTAACTTCATTCACCTAGTTTTAAAGATGCATCTACACTTTCAACATTCAGAAGGTTATTTAAGATAGTGTGTAATTTTTACTTAGTAGGTAGAAGGCAGACATTTTTTTACTGATACACATACAAATCAAGGAATTGGTGGAATATAAACAAACAGAGCTGTAAAACTTCCATTATTTGAAGTAGTTGTAAAATTCAAACAACAAACAATGTATGTGGTGAGATTTGACTATTTAATTAAGGAAATTTAATTTCCCTATATAAAGCATTGCTAACTATAAGAGCTTAATGATTTACCCTTCTAATTAAATGTAGTATTTCCTCCCTGCAGGAGGAAAGTATCTATTTTAAAAATAGATCAGAAGAAATAAAACAGGCCTCTAGTTATTGTTTTCTGGATTTTTCCTTTTGTGGCAGTTTGGGTTTTTTTTTAAGTTTTTGTATGTTTATTACATGTTTCTTTGTCAGCTCAGTAAATCCTCTCACTGAACTGAAGAAGTTAGGGCTGTATGTCTGGAAAGAAAATCAGCCGTGAGGCAGCAGGGTTTGTGCCGACTACTGCGCTTGTCTCTTGCTGTAGCCATGGCCAGGTTTCTTTATTTCCACGGCGCGTGCGTCGGTCGTTCTAGTGCACAAGCTTAAATTACCACCCTTCACAAACCTGGACCATGCTCAACTTCTAGGGAAGTCCACGTCTGAATTCTTGGCTACGATAAGAACTGGATTTGTTATAGAATCATAGAATCAGTAAAGTTGGAAGGGACCTCTGGAGATCATCTAGTCCAACCTCCCTGCTCAGCAGGGTCACYTAGAGCATGTTAGACAGGGATGCATCCAGGCAGGCCTTGAAGATCTCCAGAGAAGGAGGCTCCACAACCTCTCTGGGCAACCTGTTACAGCGCTCTGTCACTCTCACAGGGAAGAAATTCCCCCTCACGTTCAGGCGGAACTTCCTGTGCTTCAATTTCTGCCCATTGCCTCTTGTCCTGTCGCAAGCGACAACTGAAAAGAGTTTGTCTTTGTCCCCCTTGACACCCTTCCTTAAGGTWTTTGTACACATTGATAAGATCCCCCCTCAGGCTTCTCTTCCCCAGGCYGAAGAGGCCCAGCTCTCGCAGCCTTTCCTCGTAGGGCAGGTGCTCCAGCCCTCTGATCATCTTTGTAGCCCTACGCTGGGCTCTSYCCAGTAGCTCCATGTCTCTCTYGTACTGGGGAGCCCAGARCTGGRCACRGTACTTGAGATGAGGCCTCCCCAGGGCTGAGTAGAGGSGCAGGATCRCCTCCCTCSACCTGCTGGCAACASTCTTYCTAATGCACCCCAGGAGACCATTGGCCTTCCTGGCCTCAAGGACACATTGCTGGCTCATGGTCAATTTGTCATCCACCAGCACTYCCAGGTCCTTCTCTGCAGAGSTGCTCTCCAGCAGGTCAGCCCCCAGCTTGTACTGGTGCCTAGGGTTATTTGTCCCTAGGTGCAGGACTCTGCACTTGCYCTTGTTGAACCTCAYGAGGTTCCTCTCTSCCCAGCTCTCCAGCCTKTCCAGGTCTCTCTGAATGGCAGCACAGCCCTCAGGTGTGCCAGCCACTCCTCCCAGCTTGGTATCATCAGCAAACTTGCTGAGGAGGCACTCCGTCCCCTCATCCAGGTCATTGATGAAAAAGTTGGACAGGATGGGACCCAGTATTGAGCCCTGGGGAACTCCACTAGCCACAGGCCTCCAGCTAGACTCCACGCCACTGAAGATGACCCTCTGATCTCTGCCTTTCAGCCAGTTCTCAATCCAYYKCACTGTCCACTCGTCTAACCCAMWCTTCCTGAGCTTGCCTGTGAGGATGTTATGGGAGACAGTGTCAAAAGCCTTGCTGAAGTCAAGGTAGACAACGTSCACTGCTYTCCCCTCATCTACCCAGCCAGTCACTCCATCATAGAAGGCTATCAGGTTGTTTAAGCAGGATTTCTCCTTGGTGCGTCCTGCCATGATTTAACTGCTAGCTTGAAGGGCTTTGTGCTGCCCTAGCGCCAGATACAAACTGCTTCATTAGGCTACATTTTGTCCAGTTTGACCTTTTGTGGGCTGGAGAGCCCAGGTAAATGCCAACGCTGTACCTGCGTCCCTCCTCTGCCACGCTGCAGGTGTAATTCTTGCGGTGTGTATCTTATCAGTGACACGAGCCGGACGTGAAGAGCTGAGTGAGTGGCTCATGTGCACCCAAGTAACCTGCGTCGCAGCAGTTAAGGAGAAGGGCTTCCAAAATGTATCTTGTTTTTTAAATTCATCTCATCCATTATTTTTTTTTCTATGTCTGTTAAGGAGGAGTTGGTGGGATTCTGGGTTGTGGTGGTGTTTTCCCTGTGGTAATTCTAGAGTGTCATATAGGGCTAACTGTTTGGAGACTTGAGTGCCGTATATAATAAAACCATTTTTCACAGGTTTGCAGAATAATAATAACACTCATTTAAACAAACAAATTACTAGTGGTTTATACTGCCCAGGGTGCTTTTCTTCCCAATTACAACTGTCTTTGGATAATGCTATTTAAAAGCCACCATTGTGAAGTTTTTCATTTTTTGCTCTTACTATGAATTTAGAGCTAGAGACCCTTAAACAGGGTTTTCTGTATTACCTTTTTGGTTGTTTCATTTTCACCAGCTGTTTCTACTGATTTTTTTTCCTGCCCCTTTATAATTTCCCCAGTTATCAGAGAAATCATTCTTCCTGCATTGATTCATTTCGACCGGAGTCTGGAAGGCACAGAGAATCAAATTAACTAATATTTTACTTTTGCATGTGATTAATGCTAATGCTTACGAAGAAGAAAATACTTTACTGTGATTTAATTTTCCTCCTCTGGTTGATTCCGAGTGATTTAATTTTGTAGAAGGTTGTCTCTCTGCTTATTATCTCTTGCAGAATCATTGAAATTAGAGATGGAAAAGACCTATTAAGTAATCCTGCCATTGCAGGATTGCTTCCTGCATTATATTTTTGAATGTTTTGCTCATTTTTAATAAATGAAGAAAAGAGATTTAGGCTAATTGCTTTGGAGGTATTTCCTTAGTATTTTAGGTGTTATTAACAGGAACTAACATTCCACTTGCATTGTCCCCAGATTTGTTTCATTTATTAAAAATCTGCATTGTTCCTTATTTATGTTTTTCTCCCCTCCATGATGTGTATATTATTCTGTTACCTTTCACACCCTGTCTCAATTACTGTGCGYATTTAATCTTGGTAATCCTTATAGGTTTATCTGTTTTGCTCTTTCGTGTTTCTGTTTATTTTTATTTTTTTAATATGTTTGGGGTGTGGGGGTTGTCTTCAGAATAGTATACCACAGTATTCTGCGTGGATATCACTTGCATAATGTATGTTGAATAGAAATACTTGGCTAGTTGAAAAACAGATTTAGTATGGCAACTGTATGTTGCATTGCTTCTGTGGGAAGTCCAGACTTGCATGACGTTGTCTTTTGATGYGATACATCTGTATCTGTAGCTCAAATCATTTTACTCTTTTTCCTGTTCGTGTTGCAAGCTCATAYGTAATTTGCCGTCAACTACTGCCCTTAGGTCTTTTGTTTTAGCTTAACGGCTTTCAGGTTTCTTCCTCTCATTGATCTGCATTTTATTCTTTTCTTCTTAGGTGTATTAGCCTGCATTTTTCCAGACTGAATCCCATTTTCTTATTCTTTCTGTGTTTCTAACCTCCCTTTGAAAAATTTTTTCCCACTGTCATTTTTATAACACCTCATTATACTGAAATCTATGAATTTAATTAATGTACTGTTTACCCCTTCTTCCAGATAATTAATAAAGATGTTAAATAAAACTGATCCTAATACCAGTCCCTGAAGCAATCCACTAGCACCTCCCTTTTGCTACTGCATCCGTTTGCCTTATAGCCCTTTGGCCACTGTTTAGCCTATGTGATAGCCCTCACAGGCAAGCCAGTTTTAGTTATTTTTTTTAAAGAGATTTAACACATCTAGCTAAAGTCTAGGATCATACAATCTACTATATTCTTTTCATCTACTGACTGAATTTGTACTATATTTACAAAAATTAGATGTAAWGAAGTAGGGCTATGTTTTTGAGCACTTTGCAGTCTTAGTTGCTGATTAGCTATAATTCTTTCTTCCAGCAATTACATCTCCTTTCTCTCCCCTCGTCATCCTCCCCCCTCCCCCCCAACAAGTTACACCGTAACTTTATTCTATGCTGGGTTTAGACTTCGTAGAAGATAATTCTCAGTATCATTCCTTAATTCAGTGTGTGGATCATCATCACATTTCTCACTACTTCTCCAGGATGTGATTTTAAGAAAGTAAAGTACTCTAGTTCAGGAAAAATTTCCTTAATATTTAACAGTTTGAACAGACTACTGTGTAGACAAGATATATTGACTTTCCAGAATTACTGTAACTGTCAGCAGTTAATCATGGTCAGAGCTTTGTTATTTTGTAATTTTATTTGAGCTTCCATTCACCTGTTTGGAAAAGCAACTCTGTAATTAAAGTGAGTTAGTATTTGTATCTTTAACTTACTCAGAGGCAGCATTTGACAACTGTTAGATCTGCTGAAAAATAACGTGGCTCTGGTGGTCCCAAAACTGTTCCTGAATTTGAATCAACTTTGCCAGAAATACATGGCAAAAAGCAGTTTTTGACAGGTATTCCTAAGGTAGTCATAAAGACTACATTCGTATTGAGCAAAAGCTCCTGCCTTAACTTGAAGTGCATACTTKCATCCTTGTGAAATGTGTAGGCTTTAAGTGTTTGCTTAAGTTTAACCTGCACTTAGTAGTCCACTGAATTAATACTCCATTCAAATTCAAAGATATTTTAAATTGCAGTAGGAAAACCTTTTGCTTCATGACTTTTTCCATTTACAGTGTATGTATCTGTATGAACTTCAATAGCAAACTCTGTCATCAACAGTTGAATAAAAACAGTCTTGGAAAATTTCAGCTTCCTTTTATGTACGTTAGGCTTGGTTTTACAAGCTCAATGTGAAAATTGATCTTTACATTATAAAGTGTGGTGGGTTTATTTATCATAGCTTGGTTGGAATGGCATGCTGTTCAAACCATAACTGAGTCATAATAACTGGGAGAAGAAAGGGTATTAAAATATGGATCATAGTCCTGATTTATGACTGTGCTAATCCAGAACTGTAGTAACGTAAGCCGCAAGCACTTGTTGGTACTCTGTGGTTGGTTCGGTTGGAAGAGTAGCGCAGTCCAAAGACAGAGAGCACGAGCGTCACGCGCAGCGCTCAGCAGCCGCTGAAGTCGCTGCGCCAGGATTTGTTACTTCTCTCTRCAGAAGGGAGCAACTGCTCCAGTGACACTAAGCAGCGAGATGCTGTATTAAAAGACTTATTAAACACGATGATTTTAACGTAACCTTGCAAGCGTTCAAAACCCACTGAAACTGGGGCAGGGGAGGGAGGCTGGGAAAAAACATACTGCCAGCTCGCGGTTCCCCAGCGCCACGGTGGCAGTGGGTCTGAGCTGAGCCGTGTCGCCCGGTAATGCAGACTTCCTCCACAGCGGTTAAGCTTCTGTTTCATCACCCAGAGCACGAAGTAGRGAGTCTGTGCTTGACTACAGGAGGGACGGAGTTACTCCTTCAGATCGTTGAAGACTTTGAACTGGAAACAACAGTGATATTCAGCTGGCTTATGTTTTTAGCGGATTGAATCTTTGAGGACAAACCCATTAAGGGGTTCGTCATGTTAGAAATCCATGTGACTTAGACTTGTGTATACCTGGAAGCCAATTTCACATAGGTCACTGTATGAAAAAATTTTGATTCACAGTTTTCAGAAAGGTAAGTCGATAAGAAGATTCAATACCTTGGTTTATTCAGGAGGTGAACTGTCAGGTAGTAGGTTCTTGGTATAGAGGACAGAGACAGTTTTAGAAAGGTGTCAGTAGTTCGTGAGAGATAGTCTCAGAAATTAGTATTTTCTGCAGTGCTGGGAACCAGGATGTTGTCCAGGAAATACATATATGTTTGTTTTTTAGCAAAATATTTGRGTTTGTGCTGTGCTGAGTTACAGTGCTCGTAGGCTATCTCTTTTGGACTTTCAGCTGTAAATTAACAGCTCTGCCTGTAGCGGAGTCCACCTCTGCTAGTTTCTGTGTATTGCAGGTCTGCTCGAATGGTGGTTTCCTGGCTCYGATGCTGCCACAACTACACAAAAAACTACTGCAGCATACTGAATGTCAGAAATGCCTCTGAAATTAAGTTACTGAAGTTATCGCCCAAGTAAAAACACATTTTTAAGGAGCCTGATCCTTCTGACAGTTTCTTGAATGATACTGTGTTGGTATGGATCACGTTTTAATGATACGTCTATTATGTTTAAATTTTGTGTTTGATCTRTATTAACTGTTGCAAATAGTAGTAATCAGTGATACAGAATTTTTAAAGTTTGTTTGTAGAACCGCAAACTGGCAGGCAGCTGTGAGGTATGCTAACTGTGTGTCCATTTAAAAGGCCACCAGCTGCCACAGGGGTTCAGCATATGGGCTGTGAATGAGTTGTATGAATTAAAGTCCCAGCTCTGACGCTGTCTTCACTGCATGACTAGCCGGAAGTAACTATGTTCTTTGCCTTAATTTCCTCATCTGCAAAATGAGGCTCGCARTAGTTACATACTTAACCTCACTGGGATATTATGAGAGCTAATTAACAGCTTGTCATTTGGACAGTAGTTTTCAGCTTGTGAAGTACTGTGAAAGTGCCAAGTATTACTGTTACTTAATTTTAGCAACATGATCCGGCAGGGTACTAAACACATGCTGACTGTTATTTTCGTGAATGATTTCAAACGAACCAGTGGGAGTATTTGCTTCCTTGAAGTTTGTGTACTTTGCTGGATCATGGCACTGGAAAGCTGAGTAGGTGCCTGTTTTTTGCGGGATAAGAAAAGGTCCATTTGAGATACTGTTGAATATATAGCTCTTTTCCTTGAAATAGGACCTAGTCATGTGTGATTTCAGGACACTTGAAATGCTGTGCTCCRAAAAGAGGAAAGCAGTGCACCTCCTGGAATTTCCATTTAGGATGTTAAGTGCACCTCAATAATGAGGAGTTTATTAAGAAAGATTAAAAGAGTACAGGCAGGTGGACCTCAGTCTGCACTGCGGTACCACAGAGCTGGTAAAAACCATCTGAAGTTCTTTGAAAATACTGCGCCCTCATGGTGATAACCGAATCCAGCGATGAGCTGTGTAAACTTCTGCGGCAGAGGAACCTCTGTGATCCCTGTTCAGGACGTGAGGTCACGGTGAGCTGCGGTCGTCCCCGCCGCGGGCTCGCCGCTCAGCTGCGGGTGCCCTGCTCTGGGGGGACGGTGCAGGGGAGCAGCTTATGCTCCAGCAGGAGTTCGTTCCCTCTTRTTACAGAGGGCAGAATTGATCGTCGTTGCAGGGGGGAGCTGCAGGAGAACTTCTTTTCCCAAGGTCTTAATCAGTTAGCCAAACAAACAAAACACCCAAACTCCTATCAGCTCCAGCCTTTCTCTCTGCACCCCAAACTCTTGGTCCAACCATTTTTTTCCCCACAGAGCTGTTAGGCTCTTGCTCATGTTTCCGAAAGCCCCGGCGTTGGTGCTGAGTACCCCCAGAAGGAATTTAGTCTTCAAAGTAATTTAGATTTTTGTACAAACTTTGAGGGGACAGAACAAACGTAGGAAAAATTGCACCTTTATACTTCCCCAAACCCTATAATGTTCAGTCCTTGTTACACCCCCCCTTCTTTATTTAAAGTTAAGCTATCCTGTAGAAGATTCGYGCATGGATGGGCACTTTCCAGCTATTTGAGAAAAGAATGCTGCAGTCTCGGCAGTGAAAACTGACACTTCTTTTTGCCTTCTCTCAAAGCTGTGTTGAAATGTAGGGCCTGTTATTGTATATTTATTCAGGCATCAATCACAATCAAGCCTCTTGCTAGTTCATCTGTAAGGGCGTTGTAATCCTATTTTTATCAGTTCCTTCCTGTACAGCAGACAGTTAAAATAGCATGAGTAGGGGTCAGAAATATCTTAATGGATTTGGTTCCCAGAGATATCAGTGACCAGAGGAAGAGTTTTGCTGAAATTTCTTCCTGAGCTGATAAGGTAGATAAACAGTGGCAAGGTGTAGAAAGAGGGCATGCACTGGAAAGCAGAGCATTGGATGGCAYGGTAGGGGAACTGAAGAAAGATTAGGTAGCCTATATTACTTACGGGAAGGCCTTAGGAGCAGATGAAAAATAAAAGATACCACTTGCAGAAATTACTCTTTGTAAAAGAAAGTGTTTTCTTCAAAGTAGGTTAGTCTAAGTGATTTTTACAATTAGCTTTAATCTTTTTTGCTTTTGTACTTTAATTATCTTTGMAACTTTGATTTTCATTGATTTGCAATATTTAAATTTTGTTAACTTGAGACCCTGCACTATTTAGTCTTATTTAAATAACAATATAATTTACTAAACATTAGGGTCTTAATTTAAAAWTTTTCTGGTTATGAAATGATAAATTATGTTCTTTATTTTTTGAGGTTTCTGTCAAGCAGTCTTCAGATGTAAATGAGAATTCTTTTATGAATGTGCTGAATATTTTTGATTTCTTAGTAGAGTAAATCTACCTTGCATGCTAAATACACAAAGAAAAAGTAAGTACACAAAGAGAAAAACACAGCAAGTTTTGCTCATGTCTTATTAGACAAAATATAGTTTCTAAATTGAGCTGTTGTTCCTGGTGAAGCTAGTTTTTCAACATTGTAGAGCTAATGGACCTTGTCTTCCACACTTGCTTCCCGCAATCTGAAAAAAAAGCATCTTTGCTTTTCCAGTTCCAAGTCTGTTTTTTAATTTTAATTGAACAGTAATATGAACTACTCGTTTAGATTAACGCAAAAAATATATTCTCTTTGTTACAAAAGAAGAGACTAATCCTATAAAAATCTTTTTCAACAGAGTGATTCTAAGATCTTATTTGGGACTTCTGCCAGTTCATGGGCTTGAATTATAACTTTAGGAGCAATTAAACAAYGCTTACTTCTTAGGCTATTAATTATTTTAATATTTTATTGTAAGCATAGACCTCATGTGGGTAGTTACAGGTTGAGGCTAAACGTTAAAAATAATTAGCTGTCCAAAATAGCAGAAATGTATTTAATATAAATCCATTTTATATAAAAATCAAAAAGGTAATTAAAAATGAAATATAAATTTTTCTCCTCTACTTGTTTGTTGTAAATCTAATACTTTATACTATAAGTTTGTTTGTGATAAAYTTGCTGATGAGAACAGAGAAGCCATACATGTTGCCCAGCTACTTGTCTGTGTAGTAAAGTCTTTTTTCTCGCTCTCTCTACTGAACTGTGGGATGCAGCTGCTTTATGATGTGTAGATTTATGTTTAGTTACATGATATGAGAAAAGCTTTATGCTAGCAATGTTCTGAAGACTGAATGGCATTCCACTGTCTTTTTATTTTAGTTTTAGTTGTTAATTATTCAAATTTTGTATTCCAATATATTCTTACCCATGGAATATTATTTAAAATAAATTGCAGAAGAAGCAACCAATCAGTAAAGAAAAAAAAGCATTTTTGGACACTGAATGCATTTTGTAAGTGATAAGAGTGAAAGCAGCCTACCTGTCTGAACCAGTGGCCTTCATAATGAATTGTGTGTTAAAAATCTTAGATAATCGTATTTTTGTAGCAGTTTGCCCTACAACAAGAGTAATTAAATCTTACCATATGAGAGATATACTGCTTGCAGTATAGCTCAAGAAGAGATTTTCATAGGTTCAATGGTCCAGGTTTTCCTTTTGACACTGTTCTTAACTGTTCTTTGAAGAAGTAATCAGTTCTAGAGAAATAATATGTCAGGTAATTAAATTTCATCTGACACAGCAGATTTTTTTTCTCATTAAATGACAAGGAGGTAAATACCGATGTGAGTGAAAGATGTTATTCCAGTTGCATTGAAGTCTAGGGGGGGAAATTGTGATTTTCACATCATAACTTTCAGGTAATGCTTTCACTTGAAATTAAAGGTGCACTTTCACCCCACCTGATGGTAATACTTCAGGTGAATTCTTTTTAATCCAGCTGATAAGAAAGGGCAAACTTGGTAAATGTACAGAAGTGGCTCATTCTTGATAGTCTGTTCCAGAAACTAAATTTTTTACCTATCTTTTCATTTACACTTTATTCTGTGGGGATCTTATACGGATAATCAGGTAACATGCCTCTAGTTTTGTGTTTAAAACTTTGTATTGTTTGTAAAAATTTTGTTAGTTTTAAAGAAGGTCACGTTTTGCAAACAAGGTATGATCCAGAACTCTAGTCTGGTCGTTCCGATTGCACCTTCATTGATTTCAAGTATTTTACTATTATTAACAGTAATAAAATATGTTTTGCAATAATTCTGCAATAAATGATTGTGCTTGGTCAATACGTATATAAACACAGAGAAATGAAATGCTTTGTCAGCAGTCATCTGCAGTTAAATTCTGATAGAGGCTAAATTGGAGGGGGCAGATGTCTCCTCATCGCGGTGAAGGGCAAAAGTTTCACTCCCTGTAAGTGAGTGTCAGATCTGGGATGGGAAGACACAGGTCCTCCCTGCAGGTGCTCTGTGCCTCTCAGCACCTGTTGTTACTCCCAAGATAGATTCACTTGCACTAATCTGTTTTGCAGCCAAACAAAAGTTCCTTTATAGACCTTGCTTTGTATGCCTAGTACTCTCCAGCTAAAATAAGACAGTAAACTTACATTTAAAGGGTAAATGGTAGATTATAAGGAGTAGAAAGTCACAAATCATATTTACATATATAAATACGTAGCTCTTGTGTATCAGCAGGTTAGCCCGAGTGGACTTTGGACAAGGAAATCAATTGTAGTGGCAGTGTAATACTGATGTAGGAAAGAAAAGCATGTCTGTTTTATCACTGTGTGTCCGTATGACCAGGCTAGCAGAGTTACAGGGATTTTTAACCTACTAGCACCAAAACAGGTTTGGATATAAAGGAAGATGTATCCACTTTTGGTACCATATTATAAAACATAGCACTTACAAATCTACTGTAGCCATAATAATAAACTGTCAAATAATTATCTCTTGATAGTTACCCTATGGGAACTGGTTTCAATAATGTGATACCTTTAAATGTGCTACAAAAGCACCTACAAATGTGCTATCTGTTTTCATGAATGGTGCAAGTAAAAGACTGATAATTCAGTCGTTTTCTCTTTGGGAAGAATAGAATTACTGTCTAAAATATAGGAAATGTTTCAGTGGCTGTATCATTTATGAAGTCCAGTTTGAAATCACCATTTCCTATAGCTTGAGTTCAACAAAAGTTAAAATAACTTTGCATAACATAAGTAGAAGTTGAACATGTTATTAGTCTTTGGTTTTTTATCGTGAAGTTCCACTGCCAAGGAGAAAATCCCCTAGTGTACAGAATGAGAGAGGAAAAAGCAAAAAAGAGGCATCGAATTTCCAGAGAGACAAAGAATAAAGAAAATGTTGGATTAGTGTAGTTTGGGATATGAATGTGAAAAAGTTCAGAGAACTAAGATGATCGGARGAAAAAACAGCTTTGATACTGAGCTAGCAGCATTGGAGCAGTTCAACTGAGAATCTGTTTTCAAAATCCATACTGAAAGCACTCAGTCATAAATGTATTTTCAGTATCTACAGAAAGGCTGTATAGGTTCTTTGGAAAACTTGCTAAAAGCCTGCTTCCATCTCTAGGCCCTAGATGACGTCCGAACTGTGATCCTCTGAGTYGGATCCAAAGCTTATTGAAGCCATTAGAATTTTTTCCATTGATCTCAGTAGGCTTTAAATTAAGTGCTTAGTCCTGAAGATCTTAGTCAGACAACACCTCTCAAGAAAAACTCAAATATTGTACTTGGAATTCTGCCTGATGAAGGACTGCAGATTTACATTACGGGAGATGGCATAGAGTCTCAACCGTATTTTTATCTTGATGCCAGCTTTAGTACAGTATCTAAATAGCTTAGAAAAATGTAGTGAAGCTTCCAAGCCTGTAAACGTCTGAATATGCCGTTCACTTTATCCCTGCAGAGAGTCCTTCATTGCAGCTGTAGTGTGAAGAAAGTTAGACAGATGTATACAGAAGTGTAAGGTATTTCCTAATATCTGTGTTTCRTTTTAAGAACTGCTGACTTCTTTACATAGAGCAAATACCAGTTCATTATACAGAYAACAACAAAAGATTAGAGGTGAAACCCTACTCCCTCTGAAATAAGCAACATTGGCTTCTCCATGCTATAAAGCCAGAATTTCATTTCAAAAGTGAAACTTCTACAATTTTTAGTAAATAATTGTAACTGTAAACAGAAATTGTTTTCAAATTTTAGCTTGTGTTTGGGATGCAGTCCAATGCTATCATGCTTTAGAAAGGCAGTGGGAAGGGCTAGGGAAAACATCTAATCCACACACCACCTTTGTACTTAGCCTTTCTGTCATGTGGACTGAAGACAGCTTTTTAAGTTAAATTGTGTAGACTTGAAAGCATCGGTGCTGAATATTTTATGTGAAGCTTGTCAAGGACTCTTACTAAAATAGCTTAAAAGCAGTATCATGGCTGCCTTCTTACAAGCATTGCTCACTTTCAAAGAGGAAACGTGCTGAAGGGTTTGCAGAATTGGCAGAACKTGGTATATAATTTTTTTGGTGTCAAATTTTAGATACTGTGCACTCTCATGCAAACAAACACCTTTTCTCATCACTTCCCCCCCCAAGTTTTGCTTTGTATACACATGATGTTCCTTAAGGTCTAGTAGATGAGGTTTTTTGGTGTTTTAAAGCTGCCAGTCTRTGCTAAGCTGATTGGTTCAGCTCTTTTTGGAGTTAATGGAGAGAGAAGGCAGCGCCTGCGATCCGTCCCACCTGCTTTAGACATCAGCCTGTGGACAGGTTGAAATGCCCTTTCGGTGGATTTGTCTGTCTCCACTGCCTGTGAAGGGCTGTAGGAAACTAACCTGGCCCGAACATTGGACTTTTACATGCCTCAATGTAGCTGACAAGAACTCCAGTGTTAGTAGAAATGCATTCACTGTACACAGTAATAACAAGTCGTACTTGTTCCTGCTACATTGTAAGAAATAAAGGTGCAGCAGGGATGAACTTAGTAAGTACTATCATGTCATTGATTTAGGAACTGAAGAGCATTAAGAATTGTAGAAAACTTGTTCCTAATGACGCCAGCAAATAGTTTGTGTTTTAATCACTTTGCAGATTTGTCTCTCTGAATTCAAGCTGCTGTAAAGGAAATTATGCATTTAAACAGGATGTATGCATTTTTGAGAGAGCACAGTATTTACAGGCTAAAGTTGTACTGTTCTAACATTTTATGAACCAAATATTATAAAGGCTTCTATCTTTTAATGGCAAAATAAAAACTGCTTAAACATACAAAATCTTATTTATTTTCCATATATTTTGTTCCTGCTTGATTATACATGCCCAGCATGTAATATAGTGTAGCTTAATTCATATGTGTGTGTGTGTGCATAGACTTACTGGCATTGTCTGTATGTCTAGGGGTTTGGGGCTCTTGGTTTTGTTTGTTGTTCTTTGTTTTTTAAGAGTATTACATGAATTGTCAGCATCATGCCCTGCTCCTTTCTTTCCTTTTTCCTTCTCCCAGCTGTAGCAGAGAAATGGCTTATTCACTAAGTTAAGGGAATTACTCCAGTCTCTACATCTCTTGAGGGCAGATAGACTCCTATATACCAGGAAGAACAGGATTTCAGATGTACCCCAGTAGTCAGCTCTTAAAATATATCCCTAAAATATGGTACGTCTCCGTCACGTCCTGTCTCACTCATGGAACCTCACGCTCATTTGGGGTTTCTGTTGTGCGTTGGTAAAATAAATAGTTGTACAAATTTACATTGTCAGGAATGTTTATTCAGAATGTGCTGCAGAACTATATTTTCTACCGTACCGGTGTCATTTGAAAGTTAATTTCCTAATGCTTGTAAGAGAGACCGCGATGACCTGTGGTCGTTTTTAGTTGGTTGTTTTTTTGCAAAGGAGGTATTGTGATAGTCAAAATGATTTATTGTGAGGATACAGGCAGATGAAGTCCAAGTAACAGCTTGTAGTGGAGAATGGATGGCAGCAGAGCCTTATAAAGAGGGTGAAATGTGAAGTTTTAAAGTGAATGTTGCTAATAGAATGCACCTTTTCATATCTTCTGTGCTCTTAGAAGGAAAGCAGTGTAAAAGAGCAGAACAGTAAGAGATGACTTACTGAAAAATAGATCATGGGTGATCTATTGATCTACTGACTTCAAGGAGACCAGCATTTCACACATACTGATACAGGTGCTGGATGTTTCTGGATGGAGGAGGCTGCATATGAATGTTCACTGCTCCTTTTTTTAGCATTGGTCAAAAAATGTCAGTGTGAGAGCAGTCCCTCAAATGGAAGGGAGAAATTAAGCAGTATTTAGGTATTTATTGGTAAAATTAACATGTCTGTTTTTCTTTTAGCAGTTACTTTCTCTATGGTATATACAACTCTATACAGATAGATTGCTTTTTTAAAGGCAACAGAGGATTCTTTCACTATGACATGGAAAAGAGGTTTGGAAAGGCAAAATCTAACTTCAAAAATTGATCTTGAAGTCCTCCTTGGAACAACTCATTGATTCTCAGGAGTCTGTCGCAATAATGTCACCAGGGGTCTTGCCCCACTGTCACTGAAAGGGAAGCCAGGAGGTTCTGAAATCCCAGTGAGTAGGATGYGTTCATTCCTAAAGCAGAAGGTTCCTGAAGGAAGCTTTCTTTATTTTCTCATCAATAACATCCAAGCCTCAGTCTGTTAATCCACATAAAGTACATATTCTGGCCACGTATCTCAATCCTCTGTAGTACAGGATTTTATAGCAGTAAGTCCCATGTTAACCTTAGTGAGATAAGTCATGGTAACAAGGTAAAAAGTACTTGCAGCTTGTAGACTTAGTGGTGCTTTTTAAAATTGTGTGTGTGTATATATATATATGTGTGTGTGTGTGTGTGTGTGTACATGTGTGCATAAACACTAATGGACAGAGACATGAAGTTTTCTTAACTACTGAGCTATAATTCAGTCTGTATGAAGTCACACTTTAGATCTTATCTCTGATACTGTTAACATTATCTGGGTGTGGAGCAGGAGCCAGGGGCAAAAGTAAATTTTCACATTTGCCGGGGATAGTTCAATGGAGAAACCAGCTATGTTGTTCTCTTGTGCTTTTGCTCATCTGTCATTGTGGCAATGTGTAGTGACATTTCAAACTGCTAGCATGGAAACAAGATAAAAAGTGTTTGGGACAACTGGGAAATTTCATTTAGACGGAATGTCAGGCCCTGGTCTCCAGTGTAAATACTGTAACTTTACTATGTCCAGCTTTGCGGTACCATTTTATGTGAAATTAAATCAGAGGCCAATCATGAACAAGACAGCAGTTGAGCTAAACTTTAGTTTGTAGTGTAATTTTGGTATTCCTGGTTTCTTTCTAAAGTAGGTTATAACGGTTAACAGTTTGTAAAGGTGCCTGGTGTTTTGAAAGCACACTCTCCATAGAAATGCCTTGTAATGCCTTGCATTACCTTGAAGTTTGAGGAGTTCATTAAGACTGTCTAAAAACCATGTTCTGGCCCTTGTTGTTCCTGAGGATCAAGTTCATGGTAGCTAGAGGTTATTTTGATTTGAACAGTAACCTAACGCTGGTATTTCAGGACAAGTAGGCACCARGGTGGCTCCTGAATGGGTGAGCTGCGTGTATTCATAAGCCATTCCATTCATTTCTCTGACATGGAAAAAAGGGCAGGGCTGCTTTCATCCTGCTGCCAACCCTTTTATCTTTAAAGAATCAAATTTCAGGAAACCTTTCTGCCTAGGTCAGAATTTCAAAGGGATCCTGTAACATTTACAAAGTTTAACTTCTTAATTCTCACAGTTTTAAGGGGAATGTTTCTTTTCCCATTGAGAAGACAAAACAAGACAACCCCCCAAAACAAAACAGAAACCAACAACAAAAGACCGAACACAGAAAGCARGTTTGGAGATGTGGGGGTTACTAAAAATGTGTTCAGTGTTACTTCACTTCCTACTATTCAGGACAGCACATTGTTAAAACTAATGCAATGTTTATACACGTTGTGGTTATGGATATAGTCGTGGCTATTGTTGAAGGATGTTACACAGACATTTATCAGAGTATGTCAGTAAACCCATTGTAAAAATGTCCTACTAGTTAAATGAGGCTTAGATTTAATGAGGCTGTAAGAAAGGAACATTTTTTTTGTCATACAGTAAATAAGGTTCCTATAGCAATGTCACTGGGATTAACGTGCAGATTTTCTTTTGTTTCAAAATAACAGCAATATCTCTGTGAAGTTAGGCAGGCAATCTGAAGAATGCATTTTTCACAAAGCCTTTCAAGAACCTGTTGCTTGGTCACACTCAGACTAAACAATAGTAAATGAAGAGGTGACAGTYTATAGAAAAGCAGAGGGGGACCCCCAAAAGTAATACTACTGGTTAGGTAATAAAATGCTTATGCTAATAAAATACTAATGGGTAAGTAACAGAAACAAGCTATTAATGGCAGAAAAAACCCTCTGATACTTTTAAAAAGGATATGCAGTTAGTGTAATGCCAAATTTTTGTGCTACTTTACATTCAATAGAGAGCTGATTTTAGTATGTTTTTTAGAAAATTACATTGACACAGCTTTCTGTCTTCATTTTTAGTTTAACCTGTTTTCTGTGAAGTGCAGGGAGCATGCCTTATGTTAGTTAAATTAGGACATACGAAACTAATTTTAACAGTTCCTAAAGATATTGTCAACAGCAGATGAGGAAAGGAAAGTGTCTTTATTAATTCTAGGGATGAATTGTTGTCTTTAAAGCTGGAGTTTGATGATAAATTTTTAAATAATGTTTTGCCACCAAAGAAAGAGTTCCTGGCCTGAGTACCCAGTTCTGTGCCCTGTGCCACAATCCTCCAGTCCTTCAGTTGTGCTATGGCAGCTCTTTATGCTGTAAACCAAATAACTGAAAAGATCTTTTTTTTTTTTTTTTTTTTAACCTGGATTATGTCAGTGGCCCTCGTCCCAAAATCAATCCCGTTGGTGCAACAGGAGGGAGCAGTGCTGCTGGCACAGGGCCGAAGGAGGGCTTGGGAAAGAGGCAGGAAGCTTCTGGTGGCAGAACCATTTACAAGAAAATATTGTTCCGCTACACCTTAGAGCTGAGCCATCTAAATTCCAGTCACGATCAGTAACAGATAAAAAATTCTTACTGCTAATGTCTCTCTGGTCTTTGTTGAGGGAATTGTGTTAGTCCGCTCRCAAGGGACAGCTTTCCACGTTGCAGCAGGCATTGCTGTGCTGAGCATGAGCTTGGACCTTTGCAACAGACTCAGGAGAGCTCAAGGATAGAGCGGAGCTGCCTCAGAGGGCTGACGCACAAGAGCAAAGGCCACAGACTTCACTTCTGTATCGTTTGACTCCAATTTTAGTATTGCTGGCTTTAAGAGGAAGATCCAGACAATAGATTGTTCTCAGGGAAAAAAGCCAAGATAATTCAGGATAAGATTATTTGGATCCATGGTAGCAGCCCTAAACACAACAGCCTTCCTCTTCCACCAAGACAGATTTAAACTTAGCTAGCTCCTTTTCCCAATCTTACTTTTATGTCCTAAGAAGGTCTGAGGTTCACCTTTGGCAGTGCATTTCTTTTCCACTGTTCCATTCTCTGCTTAAACCTTTCCAGAGGGTATTAGTAGGAGCATGATTTTGAGTGCTTTTTCCTACACAAGAGTAGGTTCTTGCAGCTTTTTGTTTAGAGTATATTTAACGTTAGCTGTCTCTTCACTTGGAAGTAATGGTGCTGTAAAAAAAAAAWTAATTAAAATGGCTTTAGAAAGCAGTTAATTATAAAAACTACTATGGCCTGAAGTATAAAATGCACTGCAGATTGAGAAATCACGTAGGGGTGCATTACTAAAATAATTAATTTTAAATTTTACATATATCACCCACACAGCAAATGTCGTGGCTGCTGCTAAAATGAGTCCAGTGCCCTTCAAAAGCTGTGAGCATCTCTTGTGTCTCCCACTCACTTACTCCCTTTTGGATGTATTCTTCTTTGCCCATGCATGGGCACACAGACTGGGTTAAGAGCATTCATTTGGCACAAAGGCTTTGGATAAGAAATTAAATCTTCATCACACTTATTTTAGCATTATCAGGATCTAACTCACTGAATGCCCAGTCTTACACAGGTAAGCCCTGACTGCTGCCTGTGGTAGGCTTTCTTGATCTGGTGCAGCCTCTGCATTGATCTGGATTCAGTTTAGTGCGAAGTATTAAACTAGTCTCTGACTCTTCAAAATACTGCCAGTTGCAGGATAGCAGAGATCTTCAGGGCTTATCAAGGCTTCACAGTTGAACTGTCCTGATGGGATCCCGTGAAGTCAGYCCTTTAGGTTCTGCACTGCGACACCAAATTTAGGTATTTCTTCTGCCAGTGTGGCTGTGTTTGCATACGTATGCTAAATAGTAGTTAAATATTGAAAAGACTCGCCCTTAAGTGCAGGAAATAGCCATGTGGGGCTGTGTGTGTGTGTGKTTTTTTTTTCTGTTGCTTTGCTTCAGTAGAAATATTAATGTGGCCTGTGCAGGTTCTCGTTTTGTGATCACATCCAAACCATACCTTCTCTTCACCAGCTATCAATATGCTGAGGATCTTGCCTCTTGTCAGTCTAATTTCTGGTTGGTGCAGGTTCTTGACATTCAGCACTTCATCAAACATAAGCTGTGTGGTACCTATTACTACTGGTCTCAGCATTGCTAATAAACAGCAACACCAAGGCCATATTTTCTGGTTGCTGTCAGACTGCTGCTTTCCTGGGTGAAATAAAAGTCCTATTAACATGCTCCTCCTCATTGGCTCTGACAGTTTGATTAATTAGGCCCCCTCTTTAGATGACCTCTGTACTGACACGACAAGGAGGTGAATATAAAATGAATAGTTTGCCCACATAATGGCCTACTGTAAGCTTCAGATTTTTATCAGATCAGACTGAAGTCCGGGGCCTGTATTAAAATCTACAGTGTGCGGCAATATATGACTGTGGGTTATGAACTGCAGGCTTTACAGCATGGTTAAAGAATTAAAAAGAAAACAATCCTAGCCATTGTGATATATTGACTTCTCCTCTTAAGAATTAATCTTTCCTTTACTGTCTTGACCGTACAATACAAATCTAATTCGTTTACATTATCAAATGAAATGACCTTTTGTTTTCAACAGATTTTTTATTGCCAGAAAATACAGTATGTTAACTCTGCAGTTATTCAGCCTCCCATAAAATACTAATGTAAAGCCATTATTCTAGTGCCACTCTGTTTAAATGTCAGTCTGCCTTTCTGTTATAAACCACCAGTTCATGGGCTTGTAACTCATCAGTAACAATTTACTTCAGGTAAAAACTTGGAATATGAGCTCACAACTTTTCTTGTGAAAGATATTGCCTCAAAATATGAGTGTATATGATCCAGAGGAACAAATATCCAAGTTTCAGAGTTTAATCTTATTCGCATCCACTGAAATGAGGGTAGGTTGATGCTATAAATGAAAAATTACTAGCTTAACTTACTGGCTTCCCCAATGTAACCGTGAATACAGCAGCACAGAGGCACGATGATGCCAACCCACAAACCGCAGCCCTGTGCCCTGACCGTGGCCGTCCTGGAAGAAACAGTTTGATCGGTCACATGAACAGACATTTTGAAAACAGACACAAAGTGATCTACAATATAATCCAGCTAGGAAGCAACTCTGAGGCATTTCATAACATCTTGAGCTTTGATTTGGTTGTTGATAAGAAAGAGATCTTCCTTACCTCCCTTTTTTTCTGCTTCTTGCACCTAATTGAGGCCATTAACACTCTTTTGAAGAGAATTACMTGTTGCCTTAAAGAGATGAGGATCAGATTCCTCTCTCAGTCCAGGTGAGAACAGGATAGAGCATGAATAGTATTTTGTCCAGTGGAGTCGCTGATCGTGAGCTAAAAATTTTACTACACTGCTTTCTAATTTAAGTTTTCATGTTAGCCAGACGAATCAAATCAACTCTTGTTTGTTCTGTGATAATCTGGGTCTCCCAAAGACCTCCTGGAAGGGACATCATGAAGGTGGGTGAGTTTAAAATTAAATGTTGTGTAAATTCATCCACATGCAATCCAAGCTCCTTGAATAATGATCTTGAAGCCAACAAAAGTGAGTGACCCATGCTTAACCAAGTCCTTTTCAATTAAAATGATGCCCCTCTCACCTCTGTGGTGCTGAATGTTCCCTACCGGCTTTTCAGCAGYTCCTGCTTCTTTTATGATCCTCATATGTTTTTTTCCTCAGCCTCTTCTGTCATATTTTTTTTCTTCTGTGTTCATCTGTTGATCAGCTAACTGCATTACTTTAATTGACTTGCTAAATTGGCTCATACATAAGACAGCTCCTCCAGGTAATAACCTGAATGTGTGAGCTTATTTTATAGGCTCATGCTTGAGTGGTACAGTAGTTGTAGTTTTCGTTGGTTTTGGAGTACACTGTGCCGTTTCAAGTTATTTGTTGGACTCGTGGTTACACGCTTAAGAGCAACAGAATATATGCATTTTAATATATATAATATATATAAAACTGTAAAATACATATTATAAGCATATAATTTCAAGCACAAGATTTTTGAAAGTATGTACTTTGCTTGCTTACAAGTCTCAGGAGGTTCCCTGAGTTGAGAGCAGATTAGGGTAAGTGTGCAGAGATCACGTATTTTTGTAGCTTTTCTAGTTGACACAATTAGATAAATTAGGTAGCAGTGGTTTGGGACAAAGATGAGCCAGGAGTTGTAGACTTTTGCTTCCTGCAGACTCCCAAGTAGGATGGCAGTTTTTCGTAAAGATGAAATTTTGAATAGGTCAGATGTTAAATTTCAGCACAAAGTAAAGACTGAATAAATGAATAAGATGAAGGAAATCTGCATTTTTTTTTAATAGATGACATTTACTAGTGCTTGTATTTAAGATGGTAATCTAGTACTATTGATTAAAGACTAGCCTAACTCACAGTAATAATTTAGTACCTAAATGACAAATCAACTTATATGGTGACACTGGAAGCTTMCTCGTTGTTTTGACTGTTTTCATCTGCTTAGAGAGGGTGAGTAACTTCACATCCAACTTAAAGAATAAGCTAAAAGGCTTCCCTTTTAGCTGTAGAGCACACCTTGAACGAACAAAAATTCTAGTGCCTAGTGATAATAGTTTCAATTCTTTTCTGTAAAGGTTTGAAAGACTGGGTTATGAGTGAGTGTAATAATACTAACAGTATTATTATAATACTCTTTATAATGTTATACTTTATATATACACTTATATATTATACGTATAGTAAATATAAAGTATATAAGTTTATATACTTATTATAATAAGAGTAATAGACTTACTGCTAAAGGCTAATAGTGAAAATAGAAGAGGGGGGCGCATTCTTGTGTCCCACTTGATTCACTTTATTTAGGAGTATATTCTGRCATCTTTATTCTTGCTGCATTCAACCTTGATTTACAGTTCCTCTGTACAGAAGTGTTCTACTTAGAATATTCTGAGGCTCAAGTTATTATTATTTATCAGGTATTTGAAAAGAGTTTTTGAAAGACTGAGTTTGTGTGGTGTTAGTATGTGCTTAGTGTTTTCTTAATTACTTTTTAAAAACAACTAAGCAGATTAAATAGCTAAGTCTGTCTGGTAATCATGTCAGGAAAAGCAAGGGCAACCCAGACATCCATAACTTCAGGAGACTTTGACGAAAATCTTTTTTCCTTGACTGTGCATCCAGAACAAGGAAGTGTGTTACATGCATCTATAGCTAAATTTAGCTGTGGCCTAACTGCGTTGTTTGAAGAGCTTTATAACTCAGAGTAATTTTGCTGAATCCTTTGTAGGTGTGTTCTTACCATAGTTTAACTGTGAAAGATGGATTTCATTTCTAAAGTAGCCCAAAACATATTATAGATGTGGTATCTAATAGTTATTCCTGTAAGCATAAATTGGCAAGTCTGTTTCTTTTTCAAAGAATTATCTTCAGAGAACAGCAGAGTGAGAAAAGCTCGGGGGGTTTTATGTACCCCAGTTACAAGCTTTTCCCTCCAGCATTCAAGCCCAAGTTTTGCACCAGGGGCTTATAAAATAGGTGACATCATCTTGTATCACTTCTTGTTCTCCCTCGTTTTTTAGTCCAGATTCAAATAGATCAATGGGGACTTCCTAAAGTTGATGGTGCTCAGCAGTTTGTACTAAATTCTGGTTCTGTGTATGCTTGCACAGTAAGCTATACTGGTGGTTTATGCTCTGGAAAGAATTAGCTGGCTCTCAGTAAACTTTGGGTAAACCTCAGAGTTGCATTGGACAGTAAATAATCCGTGAACTCTGGCCTTTTTGAGTTGCAAAATCTCTTCTCATACACGTATCTCACATGGGCAGTACACTGACTCTGAAATAAAGCAGCATTCAATGAAATAGAAAAGTTGTGTACTGAAACCACATTAAAAGAAAATATTCTTTGGTACAATTAACTTGATCAATGAAAATAATTGCTACTAACTCATTCTGTAAAAAGCATAGCAGATTATTACCCAAGGATTATACCTATATGTTGATAATAAAAGTACCTACACTTGCAGTAAATATTTAGATATATCCTTTATGTTCGATGTTCAGCCACTAAATCTGTAGCTGAGACAAATATTTCCATGCTTGATGCAGAGTCCTCCCTCTGAGGAAACTAATCCTGGTTGCTGGGAAAAAATAAAATATTAGGGTAGACAACAGTTGATCCATCAGAACTCCCTCTGTTCCTTGTATTTTTAACATCCAGTTCCTTTCCTCCATTGAACTCAGCCAGTATGTTGCCCCACACCTTTTTTTTCTCCTACTTTTWAAATATATTCTTCCTTCATTTCTTAAGGCACCGTAACATACTGGCCTTTATCAGTGATCCCTAGAAATTCTCTCACCTCTCTCTGTCTCCTTCCACTTGCCTGTGTTTACCAGCCAGGGGCCTGTAGCGTTTACAATTTCCCAGACTCTTTTGTCTTGCAAAAGCTTGTCTTGACTGGGCTCTTGGGAAGAAGTTAAGTGCTCTGCACCAGAGTTAATTTTATTCATAAAGTCATGCATGAGCCTGGAAGACTTCTTGTCCCCTGGGACTTCTATTGAAGTCAGCTTAAATGCACGAAACAACGGAAGGATTAAAACCTCGGGCTGAGCTTTGCCAAGACGGGGGAGCCCAGCTGCTGGTTTGTTGTCACTGCGAGTGGTGTTCCCTTCCGACTGCCGCACAGCTTCAGCCCTCCCTCCTCCTCTTCACGCTCGCTCGCTCGCCCAACAGCGAGCCCCTGTAACCGGCTCGACAGCAGATCAGCTCACCATGTTTTCTTTTTTCTTCAAGTTAGTTTTCTTCCAGTTTAGTGAGCTTAATGGGTTCACCAGTCAGAGACACACAAGGGAACAACGGGAACATATGAGGGTGAAGAGGAGACTGGGCCTGGCCTGCTGCTCTAACAGCAGTGTGCTGGGGGCTCTGCTGGGTGTGAAGTCTCCCCGGACGCTGCCTTTTCCTGGAGCAGCTGAGCTGCTGCCGGAGGACAGCCTTGCTTTTCCTTGTCCTCCCCAGCCAGCTAGCCAGGGCCTCCCTCCTCTCTTTGGAGCTCATCTGACCCGTTTTAGGAAGACAATATAAACTTACAACAAATAAAATGGTAGAAAACTATTATTTTCTGCAAATCAGCCTGTGAAAGGGACTACATGCAGTGGAGCTGATGTAAGGACACGGTATGTGACTGCAGGGCCCGGGGTGGGAAGGAAGCAGCACCTGGGCGGCAGTGGCTCGGCGGGCTGGAGGAGCCGCAGCCAAAACCAGCTTTCTGCAGACGGCTTCAGCACTGAGTTACRTGTGTTAGCTGTGGCATGTGCTGCGATGTAAAGTTACATAAAGGTGCTGAAACACTGCACAGGAGTGTGTTTCTGGARTTCTTCTAGTTTGTGACTCCAGCACTTATTGTTGCTTAAGCAATTCTGTTGTTTTATGACTAATACAGCATTTCAGAGGCTCTCTAGCGATGCTGAAGAGCTGTGTTGTAAACAGCATTCCAAAATGTATTTCTAGAGGCTGTTTTTTTAGGAACAAGGACCAAATTTAATAGATTTAATAGCTAATACAGCAAGCAGGCATAACTTCTTTTATTTCATGTGGAGTTTTATTTGCTATGCATCAAATATTTGGCAACATTTCTTTCGTAATTCACTGAATATAGTTAGTTTTAAAGACAACCATCTTTACTTATTATTTTGTGAATGCAGTTGGGTTTTTTTTCCACAATATTCAACAGACGCTACTAGATTCAGTTTACCACTGTGCAGATTTTGCTTTTTTAAGTGCTGTTATCTTTTCCTCTCTCTCTCTCTCTCTCTCTCTCTCTCTCCCCACCCTTTGCAGCTCCAGGCTTCTAGTGGATCCAAAATACGCGCAAGTGTGTGTGTATGAGGGGGTTATTTCCCTACTTTTGCTTTACCTTCATTTGTATCATCTCTGCAGAAACAGAGCTACAAATAGAGTTCTCTTGCAGATCTACCTGGGATGGAAGTCCTGTCAATTTAGATTTCTTGCATGGATGATGGGAGGCATGTAGAAAATTAATTTGAGATGTATTACAGGTAGTGTATTGTGATCATGATTACTAGAAGAAGCTGGGCATCCAACCCATCGCCCTGTAACSTGCACAGTTACTGTGCAAAACTGCAGCAATTTTTCAGCCAACTGCCCATTTTTCTTTCCTCCTCTTGCCAGCCTATCCCCAAGAACGGATATTCATCTTATGTTGTGGTGAGTTTCTAAGTCAGTGAGTCCTTTCTTCTTTGTTTCTGAGAAGATCACAAAATACTACCATAAAACTTGGAGAAACTGCAGCATCTCTTCACACTTACAGGGTACATGTRCCCTGCATACAGGGGCAATGTGGTAATGAAGGGGAGAACGTGCCCACTTCAAAAACAGAAGTGGTTCTGTAAACCGCTTGGGCCTGGGGCTTGTATGCCTGTGCTGCTGTCACAGTGCAGGGAAAAGCAGTGTGTTGTAGGGGTCTAGCTGAGCCTGGTGCTACTTAATGCCCATGTCTATACTTTAGGCCATCTTCAACCAAACCCGCCACAGAAGTATGCAAGGTCTAAACATGCTGATGTTAGTAGGCCTATGTCATTCTGTTCTTTTTAGAAGTAGAAATTAGTTCTCGATTCAAGTTTGAATTAGTCTCATAATTTGGGGATATTGAAGCATCTCCCAGATCTCATGAAGTAAATCCCTAAATAAAATAATCACAGTACGGTCAGGGAYTGGAAAACCTCAGAGGATTTGGGGAATGTTTCTTCTGTGATGAGCACTTCACCTTAACCAAAGGTTTTCTGAGTCACAAACTTGAAAAATGCATTTACTCCTTTCCTCTACTGTCCGGTAGCTGCTTGCTTCCTACAGTTTTCTCCTCTGTGGCATTTCATGTTCTTTTCTTCTGTCTTCAGGGGCCCTTTGTCTCTACCTTCTCCATATTTTGTGATCCTCCATGTGACTCATGGCATCTTAATTTCCAGTCTGTCTTCTTCTTTGGCTTTAAATTTCTTAAACCTTGGCATGTCGTCATGTGTTCCTTTACACAGCTGCTTCTTCCTTCTTTTGTTTTTAAACGTCTTCATCATATAAGATATTCTTCTAAAGAAGATATGTTGTGGTCTTCAGTACTTTTTGTTGTACTCTGGTATTATTAAAAAGGAACATGTGAATGGAGCAGATGTTTTGTGCTCCTCCTGTGAAATGCATCACCAGCTTTTCTTAACATAGAAGAGCTGATGCCAGTGGTTGTATAGATCATTTGAGAGGCCAAATGTGTCTGTATCCACAAAAGTAGGAGACTATAGATGTAAGAATAGAACTCAATCCCCAGTCAATAAAAGTTGGGGCAACCTGGAGGCAGCAAAGTCAGAAGTGCAGAGATGTGCAAAGAGTAAGAGATGGAAAAACTGCAAGCTACAGAAGGGAATTCTTACCACATACCATTTTTCAGTCATACAAATGGCTAAGGCTGCCCTTACTCCTGTATCGGTGGCTGTTTCAGGAGATAATCTGGTGCAGATCAGCAAATTGGTGGAATTTGTTTAATTGCAGCTGTTGAGGACCTAGCTATTTCTTTCTCTGTCAGAAGTCAAGCACAGATCTCAGTCTGAAAGGAGTGTGAGCTAGAACCTTGCCTTACTCATTCATRTTTATCTGTGGTAGAAATCTAGACCAGCTTGGTGCAAGGAACCCACCAGCTAAATGGTGATGCAGGGCTTAATGGTGATGCAGGGCTTGCTGCAACTTTTCAGGATCTAGAGGACTGCTTTGTAGAGAAAAGGTACTGTGTGGACCCTTTCCTTCCAAACATAGTGTTTGTGCATGGGTGAGATTTCTTAATTCTTTTTTTTTTTTATTTAGGTAAAACAAATATTTAGAGATTGTAGTATGCAAGTTGAAAGAGACAGCTAATACTGTAAAAAATTACCAGCTGTTCAGGCTTCAGCTTTTTGTAACATTACACAAACAGCCAAAGTATGTTTCAGAGACATGCRTATGTGCGTGGATTCCATACACTCTAGTAATGAGGAGATGGAGACAAGTGACATGGCTAGAAAAGTTACAGTGCTCATCACCCACCTTGCATAACAGCTTCTCCTTGAGACCTGCAGTTGTTCAAAGATGCAAGGTAAAAGCAAAACCCCAAGGAACTGCACCCCATGAGGCTGCTTTAGCTTGTGTATTGTTATYCGTGCTTCCGAAATGAGACACTGAGGCACAGCCGCTAAATGTTCGTGGATATGACGTACAGCCAGTACCCTGTGTCCTTTACTGACAGCACAGGATTACCTATAAGAAGCACATTCAGGAAATATATATAGACTTTATGTTTTCATTGTTCTTGTTACCTTATAAACTAGTATTTGAATACTCACTATAAGAAAGCCTAATCAGAATTGCTTTTGTAGAGCTGCAAGCAAGCTTCAGAGCCTTTATAGAGCTTTCACCTTGTAAAATGTGCTTAATACATCCTACACTTGCCCTACTCAACCTTTTGTTTTCATGATTACACACACTCCTCTCCTCTCCTCTCCCCTCTCCCGGCACTACAGTCCCTTTTTGTGTACTCGCGCCAGGCACGCTCTGGTCATTGAATGACTGGCGAACGGCAGGCGGGCGCGTGTGCTTCCCTGCCTTGGCAAACGCTGGTGTGCGGCGCTGGGGGCGGGGGGAGCAGTACTGAAAAGCTTTTCTGTGCACGAAAGTCACTTTTTTCCTTTGCAGTTTGTCCAGTGCTACGTCCTCTGCACTGTTACAGCTTTCAGGTRGAACTTGAATAGATACTTTCGGGATGCGTTTGTAGGCTAGTCGCGTAATTGAACAATTCCAGGAACGCATATAGAGTATTTTATGATGGTAGCTGTGCCCAAGCACTTCCTATGGCAAGACACTCCCTCCTGTAGAAGGGACACTCCTGTGCACTTTGCTTGTTGGATTAAAGATAAAACTGAGGCTATCCTGCAAGACTGGAAAATTAATAAATGCATGAGATTAAAAATAGAAAAAAGTATTTATTCTAATTTTGTTTAGAAGTAACTCCAGTGACATAATTGGACTTATTCCTGGCTAAAACTAGTGGAAGCAAAAGGAAAACCTGAATTCAGAATGTCTCATTATGCATTTACCTTTTGAGTTGCTGAAAATAACTGTAATTAAATTCATGAGCTGCTTGTCAGAAAGAGAAGAGAAACAGATGGTAGGAGACTCCATCTTTTAAAAAAACRTTAAAGTTTCAGAAGAAGTTGAAATTCTCAGATGGATGAACTTGACCGTGGTCTTGGATCTTCTATTTCGTCATGTGACTATGTTGCTTCTGAGATGCGTACACCAAAGAGTGTTCGTGATTTTTGTCCTCTGAAGTTTGTGTCATAAAAAAATGCTCTCGTCACTCCACTTTCTTAAAAAATGTATTAGTAAAATAGTAGAAGCACACTGTACAATTACTTGGGGAAAGGGAAATCTGATGTGCTGAAGAGTCATCCTTCTCTGTGTTTAAAGGTGGATGGATTTGTTTTCCTCGTCATGCAGATCTTACAGTGCACGTGCAAAGGGAGGCAGGTCTTGTCACGAAGCTGAAGATCACCTCCTTCTTGGTAATATGTCAAGTGATGTGTGTGTCTCTTGCAGCACAAGGTGTGAAGATAACATGTGGCCTGCTGCATAAGCACTCCTTTAATTGCAGAAAAAGAATCCTCCCAAATGCCAGGTGGAGAGGAATCTGTGGGGAGTCCTGTGTAGAAATGAAGAACTGAAGAGAGTAAAAATTAGCCAGGTGTCTGCCTTTGGTTGGGATATTCTCTGTGACACATCTGGTGCCAGGATAATGGCTATTCCTAAATGACTAGGAAGCTTTGCAGTCATGGGAGGCTTGAGCTGTCAGGGATCAAGAGCTATCGTGGCAGCTCCATGGCGTGTGAAAGATGCTGTGAGAGCAGTGTGATTCTGGCTAGCGGGGGCTAAATTAGGTTCTCTTGGCCGTGGGCTGACGTGCTGGGTCAGCGGGACCCATGGCGTGCTGCACATGGCGAATGAGGACGTGTTCTGGTCCATCAAACGTAAAATGACAAAATCATTTGTAATCTCTCATTACCAGTCCTTGTGGGTTTTATGTCTAGGCCTGCCTTCTGGCATTATTCAACAGTTTATTTCTTTTCTTGTCAGGTTTTTAAAAATGAAGCATGTTATTAATGTTTTCAGTGGTTAACTAAACTTTTACTTAGAACTTGTAGGAGAGRAAATTGTGTCAGACTTAGTAGCCTTTACTAATTCTTTGCACAGGATTGCAATCTTTGCTAGGTGGGTCTAGCAAAAGCTGATTATAGGCGCTTCCTTCTTCARTAGGGTTTTCTTTTAAGTAATCAGTCCAAGAAGATAATGTAGAGGGCATGTAACTATGTGCATCTTTTATCCCCCCTTGTAAATTATTTTAAAAGTGAGCGTGAATATACCGAACTCTCATGCATGCAGAAAAAGGTGATAAGAAACTACCCCTATCCAACACAGAATTAGTGATCAGAGACCCTTGATAGACTGCTACCTACCTACACTAGAGTCTGTCCTTCCTACATGCATTTAAAGTTTGCTGGGGRTAAACAGCTCTTCATCTGTCCACTCCAGGGATTCACAGCACCTCAGCTCCCTTTCGCCAGCGCAGACAGCGGGTGACCTTTCTCGGGATCTCATCCAAACCTCAGTCTGAGCCGTGAAGCCGTTTCTCTTACTGGCGCTGTGCTGGACACAGCCCCGTTTCCCGCTGGCTTTCTAGCCAGGCCTGAGCCCCCTCCGATCTGCGCAGGCCGTCAGGGTGCTTGGTCAGGGGACAGCGGTCGCTTTGAATATGYGCTATAAGTTCAAGTTTTAAATGGCTGTTTCAGAGAGTGAAACCTAAATCTCTAATCCAGGAGTTTTCACTCACACCCTCTCTTCTTCCCTGTGTACAGTATTTATTAATTTCTTGTGACTATATTTAGAATATTAACGAAATATTTTACTGTTTTATTTTTTTTTCACATGCTGCATATTGGAGACTTTTTTTGTAAAGTTTTCTCACAAGTGGATTCCCATGTGGTGGTGTCTGTTGGTCACAGCGAATTACTGAGGCTAGTGAATGAAGAAYACCTTGGAATTCAAGTTCCTGCTTTCCTCCCCCAGGGCTAAAGAATAAAATAAAATAAAAAACCTGCAGACAAGTCCAGGCTTTTTGTGGCTGCAGTCTCCAAAGAGCTCCTGTGAGATCATAGATACAGTTTCATATTTCAGGTTTAACTGTGGTATAATAACTACAGTTATTATCTGCAGGAGAAATGCAAGTGGGGAGAGAATCATTAGTTGACAGTGAAAAGTTCAACCTATGCTGTGTGTGTTTGTTTTTTAAGCAGCTGAATATTTAGCCAAACCATATTTCAGCTTTTAACTGGAGCCCTGAGAACTACAATAATCTTGATATGTTAAAACCCGCGAATGTTACAGTAAAGGAAAAGCTGGTATCTAATTTAGCTGTCTTCAGAAAGCTAAACCAAAGAAAAGCAAAAACATTTGTGATTTAGGTAAAGTTAAGGCAGATGCTTCAATCTTAATGCAGTTACGTACAAACCTCCTCTGAGGAGCACTGACCTTATTTTACAACATAAGACCTTCTTTTTTAAAATTATTTCAGTGGATTGAAAATAAGCCCACAGTTAGAGCTGAAGTTTCTTTGTCATGTGTATGAGCAACCCATAGCCTAGATAAAGTGCTTAATACTGAATTTTGATTTTTGTTGGTTTTGACAGTGTTCATCCAAGATCTGAAACATTTACTAAGCTGACCGGGGTCATGTGCTGTGTGTAGTGTTAGTTCTGTAGGGCTGCGTGGAAGAGCGGTATGCTTATTATTTGTTACTAAGGCACCAGTGACCTTCCTGCACCTATTAACAAAGCTGTTTGTTTTCACATACTGGTGAGTGTCAGGAATTCGGAATATACCTAGATCTGGGTAAACTCTTCATTGGTCCTATTATTGGCTTCTGTGAACAAAATACTGTAATTACAGAAAAACAAGAATTAGAGATGTATTCTCAACAGGAAATTTTCACTTGAATGCATATTCGAAACTGAAAGTATGCATGACTTAAAGGATGCAGGAAGCAGATTACATAGAGATGTAGGGCTCTTAATTAACTYTTGTTCGATAGGAATGCTTTTTCTTAGCTTGCAGTAAAAATAAACCTTTTATTTTCAGAACTGCAGTAGCTGGAAGACTGCAGGAGTAACTTGAACRCTAAGAGAGAAAGCCCCAAAAAACTGATGTTAGAAAGGGAAGTACCCTGCATAGCATATGAAACAGCCTAATTCTGTTGCCTAACCTCTAGGAAACACACACATGGATGAAAGTATTAAAATCATTACAATTAGTAACAGATGTAAATATTATATTATGCCTTTGGAATAGTTGCTGTCTGGACTTACCTGATGAAGGTTTTATCATGTTACACCTGCATCAAAACTGCTCAACTTTGCTGTTATTCATTGATTCTAAAACCTCTCAGAAAAAGTACTCCTACGTAATACATTTACTTTCATCCCTACGTGCCTGCATAGGGGTTGATGGATAAGCAAGCGTCTTGGAACAATGCTCTGCTATGATGGAGGGAACTGAGGATCTCTATTTTTCTTAAAAAATACTAAATGTATTTTAAATGWTATGGTCTCTAAAAAAAATTACCATGAGGCCAAACACTGTATGATCAAGGCCTCTCAGAGGCTCAAGAATTAAAAGCCAAGTCATATGAAAATGCTGTGATACTAAAACTACTGTAAAAAGTAAACTTGAATTTGGTGAAATATTGTGGTACAGACAGTGCTTATAATGACAGCATTATACAGCCTTTCTGTCAAACAGTGATCCATTAATACCATCTGCTGTAAGTAATTGTTTCTTGCCTCCAAAAACTTTGGAATTTTATTTTATTTTATTTTATTTTATTTTATTTTATTTTATAGTTTCTGTATGTGTTCTTAAGTTTGAACATCTCCAAGCTTTGAAAAAAAGCTTTAGATTTGGACTGGGTTGCTTTGACTTTTCCTTTCCTCTGTTATGGATAAATTGCTTTGGGGGTTAATACTCTTGAACTATAAGAAGGACAGGATACTAATCTGAACTCAGACATACAGGTTAGTGTGTATATATATTTGAACTAGTTGTTCTGGAGGCATCCTTTTCACAACTGCTTTTTGCAAGTACTCTCYGAAGTACGGAAATTATTTTAATTCAGAAAATGAAGAGAGTTCTAGTTTAGACTGATGAAATTAATCTTATTTTCCCCCAAAGGACACCATGGTTTAATGGATGGGGCTTTAACCTACCCAGAGGTCAGTCTTTGCTAGACAAGTGGAACCTTATCCCTGAGGGTATTGATATACTAATGACGCATGGACCTCCCCTTGGTAAGTAAAGCAAAAGTTACGTGTGATTTTTTTTCATGATAATTTTACTTTCAAAATAAGCAAAACTGGTAATGCTAGGGGTATAGTATTGCACCTTAACTCAAAACTATGAATTAAAAGGTCTATCTGAAGGAAGTCTAATATGATGATTGGGCTTAGCAGATCTACTGAGCTTACAGGTGTTTTTAAATTACATTTTCTATTTTAGTCAAGCCAGGGAAAATCAAACATGCGATTCCATAGGCATTAGAGTTTGACATTTTATTTAAGAACCATATTCATCTGACAAACAGTTTCCAGTCCCATATGAGTTTTCAGAAATTGACTAAAATATTTTTCTTCTGCTGCAGTATGTTTCTTTAAGGTTTTAGTATCTTAAAGAATATGTAATTACTTTTTTACTTGACAGTTTCCTTTTCAACTTTGTTAAGTTTCTTTTAAAATCCTGTTACATATTCCAGTTGGCTTGTAGTGCATTTGTGAAGGAATAAAATTATGCCCTCAGATAATTTTTCTTTAGTCAAAGTAATGAGAGATGAGCACACATATATGAATGTGTAACTTGTTTTCCATGAATTAGTTTAAGTTTTTCATTTAGTTAGATTTTGCTTGCCATATTAATATGAATAATTCCACTGATATTTTAATTCTGTAAAAACTAAGTTATGATTGTCTAAAAAAGAGAGTAGGATGATCATTCAGCAGAGGTAGGAGTACTCAGCTTTGGCATGTCTAAGGTCATTAAAGTTTGCACTAAACCCTTTGAAACTTCCACCATTTTTGCCATTCTGTACCCCACAATACCGTAACACACATTACTTACTGCTTTTCTGCAAGACATGCGTGGCAAGCAGTCTAGGACTGATCCTCAGTTGGTAGAAATTGTTAAAGCTGTATTAACTTAAGTGGAAATTCAGTTGGTTTACAACAACAGAGGGTCTGTCTTTTATAAACCTGGCTGATGAGGATGAGAACATTTGTCWGTCCCTCCTGCATTACTGTTCTTGTTAATAGGCTGGTTTTGTCAGTTCTAGTAAATTCATCTGTAGTCCAAAGGATCATCACATGTAGATATGGGTATTCTCACTGACTTGAGATGGTAGTGGATATAAAAAAAAAATTTCAGAACTGCGTTGTAGCAATATAAAAAAGCATTTAAATGCTACGAGGCTGGCTCAGTGCTTTCACAGAATTTCACGGTGAATGTGGAGTCAGGAATTAATGCATGCTTATGTACTGTATACACTAAGTTAAGAGTCAGTAATCTAAGCAGAGCTAAAAAAAAAAAGAAAAAAGAAAGAAATTGAAGAAAATTTTTAGCCAATAACATACTCGTTGCTCCTTTTCTATCCTAGTTACTAGGAACTCTTTAAATACTACTTAGAAAATGTTATTTTGTTAATGTTATTTAGAGAACGTTCAGATGATCTGCAGCTTCTCTCTAAGCTTTCTAGAACTGCCATCTTGTTGCTTTGACAGAGCAGTAGTGTACTGCCCACTGCCAGTGAACTGCACTGGATTTTGAAAACCAGCATTTAGAATAACATTCTTTTAATCTGTTTATTTTCCCCAACAAACAMAAAAAACCTCACAAATATATTTAATGTTTCATGGATACGCCTTTAAATGGGTTGCTAATCCATTTGATCTAAATTTGGGTTCATATAGAAATACTGTGATGCTGCAGACACTAATTATGCTTTAKTTGAATAAGAGTACTTATATCTTGATTTTGATGGAGATAATGAAGTTCAGTTTCAAAAGATTTACACTCATATTTTAATTACATACACAGATGAGGTGTTAGTACTATACCTAAAATCAGGATGACTGAATCTCAACCTGCATAATATTCACAAAAATTTTTAAATTATGTAAATATTAAAAGAAGTAGAGCTGTGACTTTATGTACTGAGTTATTATTTGTACTTTCCAAAATTCAGTCAAGTTCATGTCCCAGTGTGTTTTAACTACCTGGGATGAGCTTGGCATAAGGTGTAATTAATTTGAAGTTAATAGTATAGTCTCACAGGTGGATTTGGTCCCTGATTTCCCTTACTCCTCCTGATCCTTATCAGCATTAGTCCAGATAGCAGATTTCTGTAATAACTGATGTCAAGTTTTATGGATTTTCTGTATTATCTGTAGAACTAAGTGGCTTTTATTTTAAATGTAGTCAATTAGCACGAGCCTGCTGGGAGCTATTTTATGTGTTGCCTATTGTTGGTGACTGAGGTCTCGGAAGTAACCCCACACTTGCAGACCGTGGTCCTCTCCAAGACCGTATTTTAAATCCTTGGGGTGGCAGAGCTATCAGGTCATAGGACAGCTGATCTTCATGATACATGTTGTTTCTGGAGTAGCCACTTAGCTCACTTGGGAAGCAGACTGCTGTAAGAGCCAGGAAAAAGAGAAGAAAAAATTGCAGCAGCAGCATTGCGGGGTTTCAAGGTGGAAGATGAGTTTGAGCCTGTAATTTAAAAAACCAATCACATACAGAAAAATATTAATGCAGGTAAGGGGGAGGGAGGGGAAATCTTACACAAGAGAGTGCAACAGTGAGAAGTTTCTTAAAAGCCCTTGTGTGTTTTAATGGAGAGATTATAACTACAGATAATGTAATAAACCTTCAGTGAATTATGACTTCCTGAAAGACTATGTGAAAACCTTACCTGAACAGAGAAGATTAAGAGTATTGATTGCATTTGGCCCTCAGGTTTTCGGGATTGGGTCCCAAAGGAGCTGCAGAGAGTTGGTTGTGTGGAACTGTTAAACACAGTGCAGAGGCGAGTCCGGCCCAAACTCCACGTCTTTGGTGGAATTCATGAAGGTAAGGAGCAATTCTACGCCCCTGTTTGGTCTGAGCCTGTTTTCAAAGTGCATTCTGATGGGTGTTTGATGGTTTGTTCAGGATGTGAATTGATAATGGCATATTGGACTAAAGATGGAATTGAGGGAAGTGATTGCATGCACAGCACTTTGCAAATTTATGCCAGAATTAAGACAGACTGCTTTGGGAACATGTGCTACTTTTAGCCACCTCCATCTTTCACTGTGCAAAGGTTGTTCTGCACAGGTTATTTGAAGCAATTCAAGTTTTGACAAACCTGGTCAGAGAAGCAGATGAGACCCCCAACACATACAGGCCAAATTGAAAATTATCCCTATTATTCCAAATGCAGAAGCCGAGAAAGGTGTTAGGAGAAGAAAAATGAAGACAGCTTACTGTCTCAGCTCACCTCCCTCAACATGTAAGGGAAAGCAGAAAGGAGGACATCTTGAGTCAGAGATCAGGATAAGCGATTGCCACAGCTCACTTTGCATACATTTCTAAAAGCATTCTGTAATACAGGTCATACTGTGTACGGTAGCTTCCAGCAGTTTCATTTTAGAACAGATATTTTTCCCCATTGTAAGTTCCAAGTCAGGCAGAATGTGAAGGTTCAGAAACAATAAGCTCAGTTTGTGGTAGTGGAATGGAATGAAAGATTGAATACATTTTAGAAATATTTAAATATTTAATAAAATTTGGAGCTTTCATGTTGCTGCGAGACAAATACTAGGAGTTCTGCCTGAGAGAGCGCAAGACTTTGTGACCCTAGAACTCAAAATCACACATTAAGTGCTTTATATTTTCCCCCCTGGAGATTTCTCCATTGACTCTAATTAGGTTCTCCGTAGGCTTACAGATTTGGAGAAGTTTGTGAAAGAAAAAAAAACCCCAGCTTTCTCAACTAGTATTGTTGGTTTTTCCAAAGCCCTCATGACTTCATGCAGTGAATTTTATGTGTGGATTCTAAAGATCTGTAAGGAAGGAGTTTATAATAGAAATAACAACACAACATTAAGTACAGTGGCACGAATAGCAGTACTTTAATACATCCAGGAAAAGATTGAGCATTTTGCAGAAATATTAATCCTTGGATATTAATAAGTGAATGCAGCAAGACTCTCAGCTAAAGCCTGCAAATTGGTTACAGCTTTCGTAGACACATTGTGGACACATTTGGATGCTGAAACTTTTAGTCTTAAAAGTGTTAAGTTGGTGGGAGGRAAAGGTATTTTAATATACAAGATCCTTATGAGAAAGTACTGAGGAACATGTTGCAACCCTGTTTATATTGAAATCTTATATGGAGGATGGTGGCACATACTGAAAGAGAATAATCAAATAAAACTATTCTTACAAGGATATGAAAAAAAAATTCAAAAGCCTGTTCAGGTACTTACGCTGATGACCAAGGAATGGTTAACTTCAGTAAGAAAGAAATAACCAAGTGTTTCTCCTAAGAGCATTATCTTATAGGGCAGTTAATTCTCATCCAGCTCAGATGAACATGCAGCACATTCCATTAAATCAATGGATGCAATACACACATGTTGGTCATGCAGTTTTTCTTCCCAGCTGATAAATAAAAACAATGATGATGAGATTTTTTTTCCACTGTGAGATGATCTAAATCAAAATTGCCAGTTTAAATAAATAAAGTAATACAGGCAGACAGTGCAGCAATTTTGAAGTGATTATTCTTTCTGATAGACGCTGTGGGTAGCAGTATTTATCTRAGCTTTCAGATAGCAGTTATCTGTACTCTATCGTAGTAGTTTAAAAGAAAAACATTTTTTTCCCTGTGGGTTAGCAATGGGAAGTTCTCTTCCTCAATGAAACTCTAGTAAAAAAACAGCATTTAGTGCCCAAGTCTTCCTAGACTTTTCTAGTCTCTTTGTGAGCTTTCTGTGGATGTCAGCTGAAAACAGTGGCAAGGTTTTGCACAGAATTGGAGCCCTATCTCCTCCTTCTTGAGGGAATGTTTCTGAGAGGAGAGCTTCTGCCTTCTCCTTAATTTCTGTACTTCTATTAGCATTCATTTTCTTCCACCCTAGAATCACCTGCAACTCAATTAATGGGGCGCTATGGTATGTTCCACCTGCCCAGTCTTACTGGAGTAAACAGCCCTCTCTCCTCTCCCATCCCATTCTTGATGGCAAGTGAGAGAGAAGGCAGCGGGCAGAGCAGAAATGGCATTGCAGCTACTTCCTCACATTTACTCCGAAAGAGAATTGCTGGCCAGATGTTTAGGTTGAGAACAGTCTTCAGCATCCTGAGATAGATTGATACCCTGGTGTTATTGGAGAGTCTAATCCTTGGCATGTTGAAAAAGCTTGTGATAGTGACCTGTGATTAATATTCAGTTCTTCTGCTTTTATTTGGGAAAGAGTTATCAAGATCTTTTACTAAAAGTGGTCATCTATTTAACTCTTCCTCCATTTTCTGCCTAAGCTCTGTGGTCATCCATTGACCTCCAGTGCTCTGCCTCACTTATAGCAGGAGATTCTTTTTCTTAGTTACGATTTTCCCTGTTCCCCTTGTAAAGAACTTAATGTCTTTCTTTAATTATCTTCTTCCTATTAATTCCTTTCCTACATTTGGATTTTGTTGCCAGTTCAAGGCATCATAACCAAAGCTTCCCTTTATACTAGCCASATTAGAAATAAACCCACACCTGTATCTTACACTACTGGTTCAATTCACTTGTACTAGTACTTGTGATTTTAGACAGAAATTTTCAAAGAAAGACTTTGCAGCAGCTTTTAGGAGCATGAAGCAAATACTCTCTGAACCTTCACTCTCTGGCTGCTCCCCAGGTCTCTTGAGTTCACCCAGGTGACCTTGTGTTTCTGTCTTGTCTGTTAAAGAAAGACTGGAACTCCCCCCAAGGT
>NW_028185816.1:3227832-3280442 GCF_003343005.1 Rhea americana
TAGAGGTTGTGCTTTTTGGAAATGCAGCGTTCATTTTTAATTGATAAAGCATTGTGAATTTGTAAAATGAATTTTTTTCAATAAACTTGCCATTGTAAATTGTTATAGTGTTCTCAAAAGGACAGCCAAGCTTTCTTTTAATAAGTGAGAGACCTTATTTTAATATTATACTATAAGCTAAAAGATAGGCAGCATTTAAAAACACCCAGATTTGCACAACTTATGTTATTGTCAGTTTTTTTTTTTTTTTTTTTTTCTAGCATAAGACGGCATAAGATCTACTGTTTTTACTTGAGTTCAGATGTTTGCTTTTCCGATCTTTTTTTTTTTTTTTTTTAAGTGTCTTCATTTTCCCTAAGTCTAAATGTTAGCTTTTCATCTCTCCATTTGTATCAAACTTTTTTTAGTAGCACAAACATGATTTTGGGGGTCCATTTACCTCTTGATATGTGTGCATGTACTGAAAATTCTTCCTATTAATAGTCAGATGCAGCAAGGGGAGAATAAACTTCTTAGTTGGTTGTCTACTTTTATATGTTAAAGACTGATAGACATAGCCGCAGCCTGTATGTGATACGTAACTTTTTTTTTTCTTTTTTAAATTATTTTAGCTTTAAAAACTGGGGATGAAAGCTGCAAAAGAGCAGGTATTTCACGCAGTAAAAAAAAAATGTAAATGCGGACTCCTTTTAAATATGAATTTATATATATATGTATTTTTTGTGCATTATAACTAAGCTAGGAATTTAATATTGCCAGTATAGCATCTACAAAATTATGCTGTACAGCACATCTAAATTATGACGGATGTGACACATTTTCCAAGTGCTCAAGGCCTTCAAGAGCCTGAGTTAAATCTTTGTTGTAGTTCAGACATGTATAGAGTCAAATGGATACAATCAAGCCTAACTAAAATAAGGCTTAGTTGTCCTTTATATTTAAATATTCTTCTTGTCTTATTTCCTTTTTCTTATTTTGCACTGTGTGTAAATGCAATCTTGCTAGCACAAAATACTGTTGCAGATAGTTATTTCTGTTCTACCACTGTAAATGCTATTGAGCTTTGTTCTGTTTTATGTTACCTTGTTAATGGAATTTAGAAAAGCAGCTGTTTCTTTAAATTTATTGTGATATTATATCTAGCGGCCTTTATATGCAAATAAAATTGCAAGATTTTTAAATACGTGGTTTAAGGGAATTTTGCTTTTTTYCCCCTCCAATGGCATTAGCAATATGGGGAGCAGGGCAGCAAAAAGTAACAACTTTTCTAATTCTTAATAAATCTTTACTGCTTACCATTCACAGGATGTCAGTTGGGTCGATAAAGCACTCAAGACTTTTCCTTCCGCTTCTCTGCCATCCATCTTTCCATTCCTTTTAGACAGAAGAGATTTTATCTTCAGATGTTATAATTCAGTGCAACCAAGTTTGTGCATTTATGCCTTGTAGGGTACTGTTCAAGATGATGTGAGGAAAATTGATTAGGTAGCAACTTTTGTACTTCCTCACTTATTCATTAGGACTGAGCTTACAGGTGCTTTATGCGCATCTACTGTAGGTTAAGAAACGAATAATCATAGATGAAATATATTACATTTTATTTGGTTCTAKTCTCAATTCTGTGGCTACAGCAGAACTGTACTACTGGCCAGAGAACTGCACAGGATTACAGTTCAGTGCTTAATAACAGCAYCTCGAAAAAACAAACAAACAAAAAACCACGTACAGCTATGAAAATCTAGGTCCAAACACAACAAGATAAGCCTTGTTGTTGTCATAAATCTACAATAATGTGAAACAGTAACTTGAGAGCCCCGATTTGTATTCGTGTGTTAGCAGGTTGTTAATTTTTAAATCTATTGGTGATATTGAAATGTCATTGTTACCAAATATTTCAGTATTGATTTTTTTTGTAACATATAAAAATCACTACATAATGGGAAATATTTTTAAAAGATACAAAATTAGCTCAGACATCATGACYAAAACCTTATTACAGAAACATCCTCCTGTCAAAAGCCCGTATTTTTCTATATTTTTGAGACTTCTTAACTCCCTTTCACAGTATAAAGATTCATTTCTAGTATAAAAGCTGGTGGCTTACTGCTATATACTTGAGAAAATCAGAGGCATCTTAAATTAAACTGATTTTATAATGAAAATRAWATSMKSATWTYATTTTGGTGCAAAGAATACAGATAAAAAAGTTTAGGCTCTTATCAGACTATACTAAAGAAACTAAGTTAGAGGTCTGCTGCTTATGCATTTTGATGTACATTACAGTAATTCGCATCACACACAACTATGAAGTAAGGCTGAAATTTTCAGATTTTTAAAGGCTTCTGCACCAATGTCTCTTCTGGGAAAGAAGCTGCTGTTAAGCCTCGTTTACATTTTGTGTCTGGATTTTCTTCTTTGGTTCTTTACTGAATAGGCAAGCAGCCTTCACTCTCCTGMAAGATACTTTGCTTGCAATACAACTTTTTTTTTTTTAATCTAATGTGTCAGGGAAAAATTAAAAAAAAAAACCCACCAGTATCAGTCCTTAGTTTGGACATGCATTCAGAGTGTGCCTTGTGGATATATATATTTTTTTCCAGACAGCAAGGCATAGGCTAGAGAATTGTTTCTGGCAGCTGCACCTGTTTACTGGCRAAGAGCATGCCTATATTTAGATGGCTGTCCTTTTTCAGATAAACCATGTGTTTTCCTGGAGCACATAAAAATCACTAGAGAACAAGAAAGAGGAAGAAAAAAACACCTCAGCTTGTTCTCTTCCGCTAGCCCGTGGCTTGTTGTTACTACATACGGGGGACCGATCCATCATCTTGAATCTGTCCGCTCTCCAGAAGCGCAGAGAACTGCGGTTGCGCTCAGACTGCCCTTGAGCCTTTTGAAGACCTGACCCCACTATACTACACGCACGTCGGTGGTGCAGATACAGTCTGTGACTCCAGTCCACCATTCTCCAATTCAGGTACGTGCCTCTATTGAAAACTAGATTATTTCTAAAGCAAAAATTTTAAGCAAGCAGCTTTGTTCTGGGCCTTGAGCCTTCTGGCAGCAGACAGAGGCAGATGAATAAGCGTCAGCATCAGTGCAGCCAGGACTCAGCCTTGTGTAAGGCTGTTACTGAGAAAATAGCACAGGAAATACTGCGAGGAAGCAAAAGTCCGTTACCAGACTTGCTGATAAACTAAACTGCTGAATCTAGCAGTAGCTGTATCAAAGGCGTGCATCATTTGAGTTCACCCATTTGCCATGTGGCTTTTTGGCTATGTAGTGCAACAGCTGAAATCAGATCAGTCTTCCTCCACTGGACTATGAGGGCCTGGATTTGTAATATGCCGACTTCTCTACGCCAGCTTAAGCAAACATACAGCACACTCACGTTGTTATCCGGTGCTGGTGATGGAGACTACAGGTGRTTATTTAGAGATATATGTAGTCTTTATTGATACTCTGAGTGTGCATGTTCRCCTGTATTCTCATTCTTTCTATGTCCTTCACCTTCAGTGCCACCATTTGTTTGTTCATTGCTGAATTTGTTCTTCTCCATGGTGGAATCTTACTCACTTATTTGAATTTTTCTTGCTCCTTTTCCTTGCTACTTTAGAGATTCATCTGTTTTTTTCTTCTTCTTTGAGAAGGCCAAGAGTTTGGCTAGCAGCAATTACAAAAAGGCCAGGGAAATATTAGCAGAACTAGTTTTGCATTCTCTTCCTTTCTGTACGCTTTAGAGGCCTTGAAATGTATCATGGCTTTGCTGCACAGGAAGGTAATTTTTCTTTGCTGAGGTCAGCCATATCTGACAATCAGTGAAGCCCACTTTACCGGCATCACACTATGATTTGAAGAAGTTTGATTTCACAGGGAGGCAAAACTGTGGTGAATCTGCTTCTCAAGGATGTTTCACTGCTAAAGTAGCTCAGTATCTGTATGCAGAATAAGCCTTAGATAATAATTCTTTCTCTGGGGTCTGATCCAAGCCCATTGAACTCACTGGGAGTCTTTCTATTGACTTCAGTTGGCTTTGGATCAGACACATGGCATYTGGATTGTTTCTGTCTATTACTCATCCTTCAGACTGGAGGAGATGGTCCCTGGTTAACATGCACGAACCTCTTGGCAGGAAGAGGGACCTACCTATTGTAAGTGCTGAATCTTTCCAAGTGATTGATTAACAGTAGTGTAGTCGATTAACCTTTCTTCTTCCGAGAGCAGCTTTCATCTAGTCATCTCGATAAGGCTGAAAGCAGTCAAGGCCTTTATCAAGAGAGGGCTGCAGAACAGGATGTTCCCCAGAGGTGACTGGTTCCCAATTCTCCGTGCATAGTGAATTTAGTGAATTCAGCAGACCTTAAGGTCAAGCATTTATTAGGCTAAGAGACTGTCAAATCAATCTGGTCTACTGCAGGCAAGTTCTACCAGGAGAATGGGTTTTGCCAGGACTGTCTAAGAAATAGATTGATGACTAACTGCTGGTTGAAGCTGCCTTTCTTTTTTCCATTTTCCGTGAATCAGATTTTTTCCCTTCACTGACACCAATATTTTCTCCCTAGACAAATTTTATTAAAGAAACTCCTAGAAACCATCTATAATTTAAGTCAAGAGGAGACTTCCATACCCTGCAGCACTTCCATATGGGTGCTAAATTTACCCAAGGGCTTTTTCTGAGRCTTCACTTTGACCACATCTCATTGAATTATACTCCTGGAATTTTTTCCTTCACTCTTCTCCTCCTCCAAGTTACTTCTTAGCAGATACAGACAATTCAGATATATGACAGCTTAGACTCACTTTACAGAGATTTTCCCTCTCTGTACGAGCAATCCCCTCTTTACTCTCCATGCTCCTAGGCCTGTAGGGGGGCACTTTTTCCCCTACCTGACATTATMCAAGTTCTCAGCAAGAGAAATGCAATCCCAAAATGTGCATGAAACRAAGCCTGCAACAGAGCAGTGTACTTTATCTTGCCTTTGCTTTGAGGTATAGATCCTAACATCCTTGCAGATYCTTTACTTGCAAAAACACCTAGTCTTCAATGCACCGGCACCGTTGCTATTTACGTTCCCCTGCTACTCAGATAAATGATTCAGACTTGGCCAACCATTTCAGCTGTTAATCTTCCCAGGAGACCCTGTGCACACTTTTGCAAAGTCTCAGCCATCAAAACACTAGCTGACCTACAGAAGCACAAAGAAAAGGACTCTGAGAAAGCAGTGTAGCTGAAATGCAAGAYGGAAGACTAGAGGTGAGTTTTAACGTACTCAATTTCATCATGAGAAAATGCAAGTGAAGTCACAGTGCCTGAATCTGTTTGCTGTCACTGATACAGATTTTATTTTTCCCCTATCTAGTTCTCATATTCCACACCTCCATCTCTCTGGCTTGAGTCAGGCAGATTTGTAACAATTCATTTATGATAAGGTATTAAGGATACATCGTGGTTTGGTTTACCTCTAAATTTTTCTGYTTTGCAGATTTTTCTCAGGTTTAGTTTGCATTTTTGTTGATTATAGAGGCAATGATTCCTTCCAGGTAGCATTTTCCTGCCATTTTTAATTATGCAATTTAGACACTTACTTTATACTTGAATTTTACAGGGTCTGACAAAAAAAAAGTTACTTCATCTTGCCAAAGCAAGATAACTGAATGAATGACTTAGACCTGAATGTATTTATTGAGGTAAATGGCTCAGTGGTACAATAGGACTTGTCAGCTGTATGAACTGAGGAGTAGGACTGCAAGAGCCCTAGAGTTTAGATTAAAGACTTTTAAACTACAAAAGTTGTAGTCTTACTGAAAACGCATTAAAAATGTACTTTTGTACTACTGCTACTGAGAAAAAGTGCTGTGTTACTACTAGCGTGACCCAAACATGTTAATCTATTGCCAAGAGCTTTCACTGATGTACTGTTGGAAAAGGAAACAGGCAAATTTAAGTTTTCAGCAAAAACTGATGCAAGTTTATATGCAAGCCTTTTCAGTGTTCACTGTACTGAGTATTTCTGTGAAATATTTTTACTAGCAGCAGAGAGTCACTCTGCAATTGGGGGAGAGGGGGAAGATTTAACACTTTTTGTTGTTAGTTGTTTGTATAGGTAGTATTGCCCAAAGCCAACGTGGATCTGTCTGTGCTATATGACTGTATGATACGGCTGAATCTGTAGGGACAGGATGGTGAAAAGGAGGAGTTTAAGAGACTGATTCACTTGCCCAAGACCACACAAGAGATCTCATAATGCTAGGAACTGAATCTACATCTCCTGAGTAATGTTGTTGTTCTTTAATTACTATTTCCCATTTTGTACACTTTACTCCACAAACGGATGGAGCAACCAATTCCTTTGTTATCACTCAAACCAAGGCAGCTCCTATGAAAATCAACCCTGGAACCTAGAAGACARACTGGTTTGTGACAGGCAAGAATTTCAGCTAGACTGAAAACAATGTCTGCATTTTTAGCTCRGTTTAAATAGAGTGAGAACAAACAGATGAAATCAGGCTCTTTCACTAAGAGAACAAGCAAGCTCTACTAGGTGCATGGTAAAATCTTTATCAATCATCTTAAAATGTTAAAATGCATCTCATTTTTTCTTCAGCAAGCAAATGAGTGATGAGTTGGCTTAGTTCAACCTCTCTAAAGATCATGACTAGCATAGATTCTTTAAAAGGTCTGAAACGAGTACAGTACGAAAATCTTTACTATAAGATACAGACTACAGCTCTATCAGTAACACCACATCATTATTGGTTTTGTGTTATGAGATACCTAGAGAATTTTGGAGACAGCATATCTGAGCATTGTATTGACATTACAAGACATCTAGCTGAAGCCCAACTTGGGCTGGGAGCGTGGCAATTCCTAAGAGGAGCTAAACTGTATTGATTAGGGTCTTCTAATCAACAGAGCAACTTAAGCAGAAAGTACTAYTGAATTTACTGTAGACTTAAACTACAAAATACATAAACTTATTCATGCCCAATTATACTAGATATAAAAACTTTGAAATTCAATAGCTTTATCAGCTTAAAATGAAACTCAAGTGGCTTATTTTCTCTTTGATTCACACTTCTATTAAGGAAAGCAGCCAGATTTTCACACACCTTAAGTCACCAGGAATATTTGAAAAACCTACTGGACACCCTATCTCTTTGGTAGCAATTAAATCCATCACTTTATCTATCTAGAAGTCTAAAAACAATTCCATTTTTGAGGTGTGTCCTATGCAGAAATCTTGCCTATTGCTCCAAGATCACTTTGGAGCTACTGTAGTTACCAATTTGGCTTAAGCACAATGGATAACTGTAGATTAAAATTCACCATTCTTCAYACAATGTCCCACAGCTAACAATAAGCTATACAAATACTCCCTTAGGAAATCCGTAACTCTCATTTGTGTGACAGTGGCACTCCAGACAATGCTAATACCTTCTTGCCTTGGAGTTATATCACAGAATGGTTGAGGTTGGAAGGGGCTTTTGGAGATCAGCTAGTCCAATCCCTCTGCTCAAGCAGAGCCATCTAGAGCACGTTGCACAGGATCGCATCCAGTCAGTTCTGAGTATCTCCAGAGAAAGAGCTGTCACAACAGGGCAACCTGTTCCAGTGCTCTGTCACCCTCACAGTAAAGAAGTTTTTTTTTCATATTCAGATGGAACTTCCTATTTTTTTTTTCCAGATGAAACTTCCTGTTGCAATTTTTGCCTGTGTCAGTCACTGAGCACCACTGAAAAGAGTCTGGCCCCATCATCCTCTTGACACCCTTCCTTCAGATATTTGTATACACTAATAAGATCCCTTCTCAGCCTTCTCTTCCACAGGCTAAACAGGCCCAGCTCCAGCAGCCTTTCCTGTAGAGGACTGGAGCATATCCCCTCTGTCATCTTCATAGCCCTGCACTAGGCTCTCTCCAGTAGCTCTATGTCTCTCTTGTACTGGGGAGCCCAGAACTGGACGCAGTACTCGAGATGAGGCCTCACCAGGGCTGAGTAGAGGGGCAGGATCACCTCCCTCCACCTGCTGGCAGCACTCTTCCTAATGCACCCCAGGAGACCATTGGCCTTCTTGGCCACAAGGGGCACATTGCTGGCTCATACTCAACTTCTTGTCCACTAGGAATCCCAGGTTCTTCTCTGCAGAGCTGCTCTCCAGCAGGTCAGCCCCCAGCCTGTACTGATGCCTGGGGTTATTCCTCCCTAGGTGCAGGACCCCGCACTTGCYCCTGTTGAACCTCATGAGGCTCCTCTCCGCCCAGCTCTCCAGCCTGTCCAGGTCTCTCTGAATGGCAGCACAGCCCTCAGTGCATCAGCCACTCCTCCCAGCTTGGTATCATCAGCAAACTTGCTGAGGAGGCACTCCGTCCCTTCATCATCAATGAATAAGTTGAACAGTACTGACCCTGAGGGACACCGCTAGCTACAGGCCTCCAGCTAGACTCTGTGCCACTGATCACAACCCTCTGAGCTCGGCCATTCAGCCTGTTGATATGTCCACTCTGGTAAGAGAGTCCCTTGACTGTGAAGCATATGGCAATCAAGAATCAGGGAAAGCAAAAAAGCAGTAACTATTTTTACAGTTGGAGGAGCCCAGGGACAAAAATTAAGGTATTCAACTGGTCACACAGATAGCCTACAGCCAAACTGAGGGTTGAGTCCTTACTTTATGAACTGATGTCTTGCTGCTCTTTAGTTCCCCATAGCTCTTTATTTGTAAAGGTCTTACAACTAGAATGAGCCAACTTCCTAATTTAAACTCAGAGAAACAAAATACATATATTTTTAATTTCACATTAAAGCTATCATTTCAACCAATTTTCTAGCTATCAAAAGTGCACTCTTAAGACATACCCAATTTCCATGCTTAAGTACATAGAGTGTAATTACTGCAAATACTACTTAAAGTATATTGAGTTGCAAGCTTTAAAGATAAAAAATAAATAGGGCTAGGTTTTAGTAATTAAAAAAAATAAAATAATTCCACATAAGTATATAAGTACTACTCAGTAAATACAGCAGTTTCCTGTACTTAAGGCCAACAATACAATGCATATTGATTTATTTACTGTTTTTTGTTGATTGAAATCTTTTTTCATTTGACAACGTTTTTAAGCGTATGTGCTAAAGTGTGCAGAGTAGGAGCAATTTTAAGAGCTTCCCATCCAAGAAGCTTTTTTTGCCAGGTGGTTCACCAAAGCACTGTTTCAGGGTAGAAAGTGTTCTTTGTTGAAATCTGAATCCTCCTTCAATTTTTTTTCAGACCAGTCAGTAGACTTTCATACACAATAAATATATTTTTTAAATTGTGTCCTGATGTAAAAGACACACTTGAACAATGACGGCAGGTAAGCAGCATGGTTGCACTGATGATTTAGAGTTTGCTGGCTTTTATATGAAACAAGGGGAAAGCTGGTCTGATGTCAGCACACATTACAATCTGTCTGTGATGTGCTTTCCCAACACAGTGGCACTTGAGAGACTGTTTTGTACCCGTGTCACTATTAAAACAGACTTTTCCAAGGAATGAATTATGTATCTTGAGTATAGCATCCATATACAGACAACCACAGCTGTACCTGTGGCTTCAATAGTATCACATTTACATAAATTTTTAAAATTTTAAAATATTTATATAAATGCCAATTAAGGTGTAGTAGCATTATTTGTCAAAGAAAGCTTAGCTACGTAACAAAAATCTCACTTTTGTTGCCAGATAATTGTTAAGAGGATTTTTTACTGTAGTGAGTCAGTTTTGTACAATAACAGAAATGCCGTAAGGATGCAAAAGTAGTTTCGGCATTTCTGACAATCTGCTKAGTTTAGGACATTGGTGATGCTGCTTGTGTGAGTTAGGGATGTAGGACTGAGCACTGTGGAACCACTGATGAAATAGAAAGACCTGACAGATTATAAGAACACTTCTATTCTGATACAAAGATTTTAAAACCCAAGAGTATGGCAACGGATGAAATACAGGAAACGTCTCTAAAAAAGAGTTAACACAAGACTTACTCTCTTCTTCAAGCATACGTTCAAACAAGGACATGTTGTTGACCTGCAACAGTTATAAGATTTTAATTTTAGAAATGAACATGAAACACAATGCACTTATCTATGAATGGCCCTGTGTATTACTTTGTGTATTTAGCTATTGAAATACCCGTTTATATTTTTCTAGCCTCTAAAAATCAGTGTGTACCTGTGCTACTACTATTTATTACTATCCATAGGTCAACGTTATAGTAATAATTTGATGCATCCACAGTAAGAAGTATATGATCTGCCATCTAGGTCAGCTGGTCCTTTTTCCTTCCAGACAAGATAGTAGCTCTTCACAGTAAATGAAGCCTCTCTAATCTTCAACCATTGTCCATTTACACATGAGTAAATAGGTTAAACGGTTTGTAAAAATGAGTGAATCATACCACAAGTGATACAAAGTCACAGTGGTAAAACTGAAATGCAGTCCATTATAGCTCTGGACAGTACCTGCCAACGCATGGAAGACCAAGTACAGTATTGGCCAGGTTAAAGGATATGGGAAAATATGGTAAATCAGAGAACAGTCTAGCTCTCACTCCTCCCTGTAGAGGACACAAGCATGCCTGTGAAGGTCCTCCAGAGCTTGGCGCAGCGATTTGGCAGTTCTCCCGTGAGTGAAGGGTGGCCATCACAGAACAAAGACCCTGCCTCAACTTCTAAATGACCATTAGGAGAGAAAAGGCACCCAGCTGCACTGTGGTTGTGACTCTGGCTAAGCAAAAAGTATGTTTCATTACATAATCAGTTTTTATTTTCCTGCCTACCACTTTAAAGACTAGACTGTACAACATCCTTCTAATCATATCAGTCTTGAACATGCTATCACGTTTCTGCCTCTGCAGCAGCGACTCTGCATCTGTGGGTGCAGGAACGCTGTGCCTTTCCCTTGCTCTCGCCCAGAGTCCCACCAGCTTCCCTGCAGCAATGGGAATGAGTACCTGGAATGAGCAGATTTATGCTGGTGATTCTCAGTTAACTTCAGTGCAAATGAAACCCCATCTCAATAACCCATGGGCAAAAGAGTTCTGAAGAGAAAAGGCCACTAGTGACAAAAACTAACTTTGGTATAAAGGGCAGTAGTATGACTTCTTTCATGACTTTGTGCCCCGTCACAAGCCAAAGAGGATGCAGTACAAGTCAGAACGTAACATAAGGATACCTAGCTTGACCTCCTGCTAGATATAGCCAAAAGAATTTCAAAATATATCTTGCTTCAAACCCTTTCCTTCATCTATGAGACACTCCCCCTTGCAGAGCTGTCCATCCCTTACATATCTCTTACATGAAAGATATATGTATCTCATATCTATCTATCTATCTAGATATATATATATCTAGATAGATAGATAGATAGATATATTTCTTGTCTGCCCCTTATATATTTCCCCAGGTAAGGAGAGAGAACATACAGTATGTAATAACTATGTTTTATAGTACATTCAGATACACTGCAGAACGGTATTCTTCTGGGATATAAATAAACATAGAAGATATTCTATCAAGTAGGAATGATTAACTGAGCTAGGCAATTTCCCAAGCCCATCGTTGTCCCTTAACTCTAGAAAGTTGCTATGATGCTATAATAATCAGTAGCTGTTATCTTTCCATTCGGGCAGTTTGTCCAATATGATTCAGCCAAGACTTATGGCTCATCCTTACAGTAATAGGTCACCATATGTTTCACATCTGGTCCTATGAAAAAGCAGTATCACACAAATGATGACAACTATTTTAGGGGACAGTCTCCAGAGTCCTGTAAGTGTGACCAGCAGTCTTGACAGTTTAGTAATTTCATTAATCACCATTAAAACCTCATTTTACTCTTAGATGCATAATTACTACTAGTTCAAATGACTACTAGAATAAGCAATTTCATCAGCTTTTCTATTTAGCAAGCTGATATAGCCTTTTTTTTTTTTTTAGGGGTAGGCACTTTAAAAAAAGCCAACAGCAAGTCCACTGTTTGGTTCAATGACTGTTGATGTGACAAAACAGACTCAAATTCTTCATTGATGGTAGAGCAGAGGTGTACTTAAATCAAAAAAAGAAGCTAGTGCTAGCCTGCTGAACTGAAAAAAAAAGTCCATAAAAAGTTAGCCAGGAGAGAGCCAAAATACAGTAATTTGGTTGTCCTCTCCATCAGTCATTGAATCAAAATTCCTCCTGTGCTCCATATAGTACAGCTGACAGCTTTTAATATCTCTGACTCTGGGGATTCTTTGGGGCTGAGACCCTCAGACGCCATCGATGAATGGGACAGAAAGAACAAACTTCATGAAGCAAAACTCTTTCTTCTTCCCTACTGAAAGAAGAGTTCCTTTCCATCAAATTTAGTGAACGTTTGGGATTTCTGGACCCTAAGTCCAATATACAAGCGAGATACAAGTACTGCCTTAAAACTTTGGACAGACAAGCACTAATTTCCAGAAGGTCCATTAAATAGGAAATCTTTTAAGGGTGTTCTTAAATACCAGACATGCTTTTGCCCTGCACATATCTTACGGGCATGTCTTCCAAAGATACCGGTTCCTTCTGAACCTTTGGCTAAAATTTCCCCCTTTTTCTTTTGATGGGCAGTAAGGTATTTCATCCTTCCATACAAAGGTGGCTGTCATTTTAGTAATGTTTTTGTTGTATTGAATGTTGTATTGAACATATTTAAATGTTACAACTGTAAAGCAAGGAAAGACATTTATTCCGGTCACTGTAATAACTTCGCGTTTAGTCCATGTTCCACCTTTAAACAAGCCGGCTGTTGGGCTAAAGAGCGCGGGTCCTGGCCCGCGCTGCTGAGCAAGGTCCCTTTAAGGGCCATCCATCTTCGGTGGCTGGCTGGCCCCTTGCCAGGGTAGAAACTGGAGCATGAGACATTTGAACTCTTTCGAAAACTGTCATTTTTCCAACTGCCAAGAACTGTGCTGTTAATCAAGAAACAACACTGGAGACGTACTGGATTCTTTACATGTGCAGGTCCCCAGGGCTGAAATTTATTTTAAGCGTGTGCTTATTTTTAGAGTTTCTTGCTGTTGTTGTGGAACCTACGCTAAAGCAATTACTGTCTGTGGGGGTCACCCGGAGTTCAGTGTTACTGAAAAACTCGCAGCGCTGGTATGAATGGCTGAGCAGCCTGGGCAGAGTCCCTCGGTTAAAGCAGCAGAGCACATTGCTTGCTTGTTTTTGAGAAGCAGGTTTGAATCCTTTTCCTTAATCACATCAAGTCATACTACTCCCCAGCCCCCCATACTCCACTCCCCAGACACAAACTCTGACCTGCACTAAGGCAAGAGCTCCCTTCTTCATTCGACTGGAAATTCAGAGGTATTTCGGAACAATCCAACGCTAAGTTTCAGAGCAGCCCATTGAGACCAGTTTTATTTTCACATACGCTCTAAAGCAGATTAACCAAGCTACAGAAAAGTTAACATTACAGCAAACGAAAGCCAAACCACGAAGAGAACCTGCTTGTCTGAGGGACTCCCTCAGACATGCCTTCCCTGACTTGACCAGCTGCCAGCCTCAAACAGCTCCACTGCTTTCCAGACAAAGTAGGTATGAAGTTGCACTGTTCAAAGCTACAGTGCTGCTACTTCGTGAAAGTGAGCACCATCCCAATGACGGACTTGATGACTTCATGCAACTTAATTTTAACTTTCATTTTTTTTAACTGGTATAAAGTTTTTTATTAAAGCACTGTTTTTTTTTATTTAGGCAAGAGACTAATTTTTCTACTTTGTCCCTTGACTGGGGAATTACTAAGTAACACAAGGCAGCTGTTCCCGCATTTTAAAGCTGTAATACACAGAAAGTCTATAAACGTTTATAAAGAAAGTAGCCTGCAGCAGAAAGAAAGCGCAGGATGGCCACAGCAGAGCTCCTGGCCGTTCGTTCAAGGGAAAGGCAAGGACTTCATGGAGATGTGGCAGAGCAGCATAGCCCTCCTTTGCCACAGCAGGACTCAGCAGCATCTATAGCCCTTGTGCTAAAGCCAAGCCCATCATTTCTCTCCAGCTATAGAAGAGCAGAACACGTGTGAGGACATAGCTGTCCCCAAACGTTTGATGTTATGCTCCACAGAAGGAGGGCAGATGTAGCTGCTGCTTTGGAGAGAGAGGGGAGATAAACTAACACTGCCTCCTCCCCCCTACAAATCCTACATCTACTTTCCATATTTACCTGCTCCACTTTTGGAAGCAGAACAGCAGCTTGTGTAAACTGGCATGATTTGCTGAAGTCCAAGAAGCTGTTCTGCTTCATTTACACCTGTCAAAGGTGTGGGRACTACTACATGTGTGTGTTCATGCACATGTCCATTTTTATAAAGGGGTGAAAACATGTTAGTGTTTTGTACACCGACAAGCATCCACAGGAACGGAAGCATCTGGTTTTATAGGATTTGTGTACGTGCCCACAAATACATGCTGACTTTGATTTTCATTATTCTCTACTAAGGAGAATTTTTCATAACAGGGCTAATGAAATTAGAAGAGAGAATTGCTTATATATTTTGTTCCATGATCACCATCCTCATATTTAATAATTAAAAGTATATGTGGTCATGCATAAGAGCAGCAGAATCAAAGTAAGTTCCTAATGGAGAGGCTGATGCCTTCAGAAAAGGGTCAGTCTATTGCCCCTGAGGGTGCTGTCAGTATAAATAATTATCATGAACTTCAACTTCAAACAATCAAACTTCATTGTATTGAAGGAGTCCTATTAAATGCTTAGATTGTTCTTAATTTGATCTAGTGTAGTCAATTCCTTGGGGAAAGAGAGACTGCAGCAAAAAAAAAAAAAAAAAAAAAAAAAAAAAAAAAAAAAAAATCAATATACCATAGCAAAGGAAGCCGAGTTATTTTGGTCATGTTTACCAGAGGAAGTGGAGCCGTCTGAGGAAGGGGAGTTTGTCTCAGCCCCACCAAAGCAAAAGGCCGACAAGGCTGAACATGAAACCATCTCATCAGAAGCCCTGGCCCTATAGGCACAGATGACAAGTTTCTAGATGCAAGTCAGCAGAGATAATATCAGACTTGAAACAGCATTTCTTTTAAAGTCCCACTGAGATAGCATTAAGCTCCTCTGCTAGGTTTCCCCATTTCCTAACTGTTTTTATCTAGCTAGTTTGCATGTCGTCGTCCAGTCTGGCATCCTGATACTTTTCCACCACTCACTGCGTGCAGCAGGCACGCTGCTGAGACACAGTCACGCTGCCGCACTTCTGTCTTTAGAGAGACACACAACAAGTCTAAATGCACCTTCTGCTCCCCTCCCTTTTAAAGTCAGTAGCTCTGCAAGTCAAAACATGCTGCTGGTTTGATTCTTTTTTCTCTCCCCCCTCCCCATCTACATTCATCACTTTCTTCAGAGGAGATACTCGAATAGTGAACATTAAAAGGGAAAGATCCTAGATTTGTAGTCAAAACTGAAAGTGAAAATCTATCCTACTACATCAACCTTTACCATATTCATAATGTTTAGACTTATTTAACTATACTGCCTGGACCTGTTTTACTCCTCCTCCTCCCCCCCACCCCTCCAAATAGCCTCTTTCTCTGCCTTATATATGTTGCTCTGTGAACTTCTGCTACAATAACTGTTAAAACTGTTTTTATGCATTGAAATAATTGGCACAAATGTTTTTATTTCTCATAACTGAAAAGTCACCCTCCATTTTTTGTAGCTACTCTTTTAACAAAATGTCTAATTGAAATACTTCTAAACCAAAAAAAAATTTTTTTTAATCAGCTTGAGGTAGGCAGATTTTTTGCCTAACATTTTGATAGTAGGACTATAAAAAATATAAGACCCTCTGAAGAAAATAATAAAGTCAAGGCTATTGAAAAATAAAATCTGTTCTTATTTGAAAGCTCTCTGTACCCACCCATTTACAGGAGTGGGGAGTGCACACACATATTGGGCTTCTGTGATCAGACCTAGATTTTTCCAGCAATCAGCATTTCAGTAGCTAAAAGAAGCCGCTTTTGAATTGTGCCTCACCTGCTAAATTGATTTTATGGCAGAGATATTGCAAATGGCACAGATAAATACTATACGAAAAGATCACATAGTATTTTCCATTTTTCATCATCAGTTGAATATTAGGAAATAAGGCCTAGTTCAGAGCAGGAATAGCAAACCCCCTACTCTCTCAAGCTGGCTTCAGGGAACAAAAGATGACTTACTCCTACTTCTCTGAGGTAAATAAAGAAAGCAGGCTTTCATACCATTTTAGCCTCTCTCCTACAGCAAGTTCAGAGTGCACTCTTAAATCTGCAAAGAGAGCAAACCCAGATTTCCCTTTGCCTGTTCAAAAAAATGCCCCCAAAGCACACAACTTCTAGCTTGCTTGTACCAAACAGCCACCTTTTTGTATAGAAGATGGCTTTTGACTGACTGACACAGCAGGTGCCTCAGGAACCAAGACAATTCTGCATTTCAACTGATTGTTGTCACTACTAAAGCCTATTATCTAGGGTAATAAAGTTTAAGATTAAGGGGATTCTGCATGTTTGTGTTATTCTTCACAAAGCTTATCTTCTAATAGACCAGCTGCTTTATTATACTTTACCCACCCCTTCCCATTGTATAGAGAAGCCACATGTACAAATGGGAATGCACTGAGGCAGGCCTTGGCTACCAGCTGGGAATATCATATCATCCTCAGTCTCCATCTGGGAGTATTAAGTTACCATCAGTTGCCAGCTGGGAACATAACATCTTCCACCTTGCCCAGCAAAGCACATCACATTATTCTCAGGCTTCTGCCAAGAACATAAACTAGTTGTGTTCCCCCTCTTCTTCTTTGTGACTTGGGTGCACCATATTCAAATGCTCCGACTCTGCTAGCCCACAACAAATGCCTACTTCATACTAGAGATGCAAGTACTCATATGATAAAGTCTTCTCATTCTGTTCTCTGACATATGCCCTTGGGGGAAAAAAAAATGTTAAATTTCTGTAGCAGAAAGTACTCAAATGAAACTGCCAACCATTCATCACTATAAGAATTTATGGATGTCTTTCCCTCAAGTCTTAAACCTTGCATTCACTGAAGGCCACAACATTAAGATATTATTGCCACATATCTTATGCCAAACAGCACATCAACTAACCTCTGGGTGGGGGAGGTGGGCAAGACACTCTTCCCCCCCCTCCCCCCCCCCCCTTTTTTCCCCTCTCTAGGATATATCCTAGACACATTTTAAGAAATATGATCTGCCATATAACATCCTGCCTTCCTCACAGGGCACACGGGAGCATTAAAATAACATTAGCATTTCACTTTCAATTCAAAGGTCTTAAAGTGTGCAAGAGGGACATAGACTGACTGGAGAAATAGGCAACAGAAACCTTACAAATTCAACAAGGACAAATGTAAAGTCCTGCCCTTGGGAAGGACTAACCCCTTGACACAGTACAGGCTGGAGACCGACTGGCTAAGCTGTGGGGGCAGCTCTACTGCCATGGTAGAGAGCAAAGCAAACACGAGACAGCAGTGTGCTCTGGCAGCACAGACAGCCACCAGCATCCTGGGCAGAGGGGGTCCACAGGAGCACGCTCATCCGGGGACCTCCAGTCACTTCTCTTCCCAGCTGGGCACTGGGGAGAGTTTTCCCTTCGCACTGCCCCCTCAGGAGGCTGGGCTAGATAAACTGCCAAGGTCCCTTTCAACTCGAATTAGTCTGTCATTCTAAGAAATATAAATTTGCTTGGCTTTTTTCAAAACTGAAGTAGATAATTAAACCTTATCTTTTCTCTAAAGATTTCTGATATGGAGTGACACTTCAGACATCTTCGGTCATTTCTAAGATGGAAGTTTGGCAAACACTCACAAATCCTACTGCAGTCCCTATTCAACATACCAAAAAAATTAAATAAGTACATTTAAAGGAGAATTGGACCACCAGTTTTCCCATCAGTGAGTAGAACTGGCTCATTTGTTGAGGAAAGACAGACTGTTTTAGCAGCCATGTATGCAAGTGGACATCCCTTACAAGTGACAGAGCTCCAACTCCCCGTGTGCTAGCTGAAACAGAGGGTCCTCCTATCCTGCTTTACATTGCATTCAAAGATTTGCCACCTGACAAACAAGCCAACCTGCTCTGTGAGTTGACTATGAATCTTTACAAGCAAGACTTGTGTCCATTTTACCAGCAGACATTAGAAAAGACTAGCACAGTGTCTCTGCATCAAGTACCCCCAATTTATTTTATCATAACATGCTTTTAACTATGCCTGATACTCAAAGAAGGAAATTAAATGTTCCTCTTAAAATTGGATTTAAATGAAATTTAAGCCAATGTGACTTATCCAGTGTTACACAAAATCTGTGGCCAAGTTGCAACTAAGACCTGCATTTCATTAATTTTAATTATGAGCTCTGAATTTCTTGTATACAACCTAAATATGTCATTAGGCATAGTAAATTTTTGTGAATAACTTCTACGGACTACAGAGCATAGAATAGATCAGCATAGTTTACAAGCTGAAAAAGGGGTCTTCCCTGACCAAGAGCTCTACATAGACATCCCAATTCTCAGTGTCAGAACAGATTTTATCGGTTTCTGTGTTGTCACCAGTTTTTGCCATAGGAGCGTCTTTACCATCCCCCTGATACTGCATTGGAAAGAACGCAATAGCCTATCATGTTCAAAATCCCTGTCCTTAAATTCTGATACTGAATGCCTTGAAATTAAGATAACTTACACCTCCCAAAYGAAGATTACTGTTGCCAGTTTTGGTCCTTGGGGATAATGTTACCTATAATTGAAGGCTGGGACTAACCTAAARTAAGGAACAGAGTGTTCCTTGGGATTGATGAAGCAGTGCCAGAATAAATTGTCTTAAGAAAAGCTTCAAATATCACTTATTTCTATACTCAGTTCAGACACGCTATCTTGTTATTGACTCAAGGAAAAAAAAAAAGCACATTTCAGGATAATATACTTTAGGGAACAGGTTGGGGGAAAAAGAAAATTTTAACAGYGAGAAGACTTTTGAATGCTCTTTGAAGCATATTAATGCTTTCTTGGCCACAAAAGGGAAATAGCAGCAGATCACATGTCCTAAACTCCAGCATAMGATAGGCCTTTGCAGTAAAACGCATAATATTTTTACGAGCTGGGAGCTCTACAAGTGTCTTGAACAGGTACCAATTATTTATTGAAAAAACAGAAAGAGTGGCAACTGAGAGCCAGTGCATTCTGCATGCACTGGAGGACTTGGATTCCTTTCCTGTTCTGGAACATTTGTAACAGTATTACCTATATTTGTTGGAGTATAATAATCTACACCACTCTACAAATTCAGAGCCATAGAGAGAAGGAAAAAAAAAAAAAAAAAAAAAAAAAAAAAAAAAAAAAAAATAAAAAAAAAAAAAAAAAAAAGAGAAAAAAAAAAAAAAAAAGCTAAGGATTAACCAAATACCAACAAAAAAGCCAAATGAATACAGACAGGAGATTTTCCCTTCAGTAATTCACTTTTGGAAAAGATCTAGCCAGTCTGACTAGAAATTTAGATCAGAGCACAGAGTGTACATGTACTGTAGTGACAATACTACAATTCACACTTCTGTAAGCTGCTTTATCATAAGGCAACAGCACTTAATTTAGCTCTTAATAAAAAGTGTCAGAAGATTAAGACCAAGCTGAAAATTTCTACTGCTATCCTGGGATTTAGAGGTTATGTTGAAATCATTAATACAACCACTATTTGAACTCTTTTGATCACCAAGTATTAAATTCATCCATAAGTACATAAATCCTAGGAAGCAGGAAAGCAGAGCTACCCAGCATAGAGAGTCCCTTTCTACTTGCTTTTCCCTAGCTGTAATGTCTTTCAATCATCTCCTGAACTGTGCAGAGAACAAATATTACAGTGTCCCTCCCCCACACCCCAAAATACTGGCCAATTCTCTTTAGAAGCTCAGTTTTCTTATTTTGGATTCTCTCAGAACATGCAATAAATTCACAGGTGGCTTAGAATTAGCTCCCTAGGGCTCCCTGACATGCTTTTGTACCACTTCGGAGAGCAGAGAAGCAGATCTGATTTTGTCCCCCACTCTTTGTAGCAAGCAGGCATTTCTCAAGTCCATTTAAGTGATACTGATGATTCTAGACATGTTTGCAGTATCCTATAGCTGTGATATCCCAGAAAGAGTTGAACCAATGCACTATGCTAAAGGAGAGTGGGATAAATTTCATGGGTCAGTACAGGAATGCACCTTCTCATTCCCCAAGGGGATCTAGGTGTATTATAGATCCCTGTGTCAAAGTTCAGCTGTGTATTAGGGGAGACTGAGATCTGACACTCCTATTGCTCCTTCCTGCCCACACAGGTCTAGTTCAAACACAAAATAAAGCAAGTTCAATAGGGTGGCATCAGTTCTACTGGGAAGTTTTCGGTGAACGTCAATTCTTTATTTTTCACACTATTATTTTGCTAGTCTGTACAGCTTCGGATTTCTTCCTCACAATTTTGCACTCTGATATTACTGAGTCCTCAGCACGTACCACTAGAAGGTGGGTCTAGTTCTAGGTCTAACAACTTTAACATAAACTCACTCTCTAAAACCTGGAGAACTCAAGCAGGGTCTACACTGGAAGTGGTGAGTTAGCACAGCAGTCAGGGAATTCTAACAGCATTTTTTTTTTTTGATTTAGATGTTCTTAACAAACATTTCTAAATCAGACAAAGGAATATGCTAGTAAGGATGTTTAGTTAATCCTGCTTTCCAGCATCCATAGCTCTTAAGGCTATGGCCATGTTTTCAACTACAAACAACTCGCTCTTTAAAACACACGGATTATCACAAAAAACAACTATTYTGTTTTCTATTCCATTTTGAAGAGTATTTGGGTAAAGCTCTCACACCAAAATATTAATTGTTTCATGGCCTTTCTTTTCACATCTTTTTCCACCCTTAAATTAGGATTCATATGAAATGTCTACTTACCATTGCAGAAAAATGTTGTTTTTAAAGTGTCCCTCATAGCAGTGCTGAGAGCTCAGGTTACATTACAAGATCTCTTAGGAGGTGAAATGGTCTTAGTAATGCTTTCCACTTTCATTACTCAGCCAGATTGTGGAGTCTATCAATTATACCAACATTGACAGTCTGGTGAATTAATTGGCACGTTTGACAAGGACAGCTATTACCCCGTGTTGTTCTGACAGCTGGGTTTGATATCAGAAATTTGTCAACCTTCTCCTTCACATGAGCTGCTGGTTGAACAGTTGAGTAGATCAGACTAGGACATTTCAAGACWTTTTTTTCCCTGTACATTCTCAACATCTGGTGATAACCTAAACCCTAAATAAAATCACAGACATTCATAGCATCAGTAAGCAAACAACACACCAGGCCTGTGCTATAAAACAATCTACTGTCTGGGCTGACATAGTGTTCAAAGAGTCAGAAAACTAATTTATTATCAGAAAAGTTAGCACCTTTCAGTAATGACTTTCTATGTGGCCTTCAAGTGCCAGTTATACTTATTTGGTGGAAGTATTCTAAGTTTATCTGAAGTTTAGTGGGCTAGTGGTTACAAGCAGCCAATAACTTAAACTTCACCTCACTAAGATCAGTGGCAAGATTTGAGTTCCAATTCAAATTAAACAGTTCTGGGCATAGACTAACTTGCTAGGCAGTTATATTGCTCTCTGACTATTACTACCCTATTTTGAGATGGTCGGTTTCTGATACTTTTCATTTTGTTTCTGCGCTGTGATTGCTCTTAAGAGCTTAACACATGCCTTTTAAAAACAGATTAGAGAACTGCTCAGAATTTTAACAGACAGACAACATGTAGGAGTGCTCCCCAGGAGCTGGCCAGCCTCACAGTCCTAGCTTAGTCTTCAGTTCCCTCCTTCCTCCAGAGGAAGGCACCTCAGTCAGTCCCATGTACAGTGAGAGATCTTCCCTCTCTTAGTGGATAGCATAGGCAAAGCATTGGCTTTGTCCCTTCAATGCCCAATCTATCCAGAAAGAAAGGGAGAAACGTCCTTGCAATTATCACTCCCTCACTGAACAGCAATACAAATCATCTTAAGCCTAAAGCAGCTTATGAGTGAACCCTCAAACATGTAAATTCATTAGGTCTAGAATTTAGCATCAGCTCTACTCAAAAGTTAATTTGTAAACAATTATCATAGCTTTAACAAGCTATTAGAGAGTCAAGACTTCTAGCTCGGTAAAAAGGGAAGGAAAAAAAAAAAAAAAAAAGAACTTCCTAAGTCTCCAAAGTCTCCAGCTTGGCCAGCAAGTACAGAGAGGTTAATTAGCTTTCCCTTGGCCATGTGGCAAATTGCCTGCATAACATGAAACAAACACAAATGCTTTTGGGCAGTACTTTAGGCAGAAAGAAAATACTTTTTCTTAGAACAGAGTGATCTTTTAGAATAACCAATAATCTGGAGAGTAGATTTTAGCATTTGTTATCCTAAGAATGCACATACAAATGGACTAAATCCACCGATAGACTTAAGTACTGATCTGTCTAGCTGATGGCACCATGAAATAGTCTGAGTTTGRTAGCTAGTCTCTCTGGGCAATGTTTGAGAGTTTGCAGATCCCGTATTTTGGAAGGTAGCGTATTTGGCAGAGAATGGCCTAAAAATAGCCAGAAAGGAAAAGCAGAGCCTGTCTCAGCCCTTTCCTAAAGGGCAGCTAAGTGTTTGTCTCCACTTAGTACATAGTTATAAATCCTTTCTCCTACAATTAAATTTCTTTCTTGAAAAACACACAGAAGAAGAGATGCTCTCCTCTATCCATTAGCCAATAATCCATGAGTTAACTGTGGATCTTGATAGGATTTTAGCATGAGCTGGATATTGAAGTGCACAGCACTCTAAAGATTTCAGCAAACTTTGGCTATGTCAAGAGCATTTAGAGAGATTTGATAGACACTTAAACTCCTAAGGAATTAAAACACAATGGCTAGGTGGAACAGAGCATGAGGACTGAGGTCTCATTATTTCTTAGGCAGTTAGCTGCTTAGGTTTTTTTATGCACTTTCCTACCCTATCCAAACTAAGGAAGACTAAGGAGTCTTGGAATCTATGTATCTTAATACTAGTTTTATTTGTACAGAGGAACAAAATGGATTTAAATATTGTCAAGACTACGATGCCATGAAGTATTCCCATTCTGAACAGGGTTTGTCTAAAACTGTCAAAGTGTTCAACAATGATATTATCAGTGGATGTGGGAACTACCACTCTTTTTAAGACAATAGTGTGGTCAGATTAACAGTAAAGATTCAGTCATCCAAAGCTTGATGAAAAAGATATGTAAGAATTGTTGCTACAGTGTTTATGACTCTTTGTTAAGAAGAAATAGCTGTAATCAACTCCGTGTTTTTTTCTTTGACTGGATCATATGTTCTGTTCACTGGTGGATGGCAAATTCATTTAATCCAACACACAGATACATGGTTAAAACCAAAGAAAAGTAAAGTTAAAAAAGTAAAGGTCTTGCGATAGCATGTTTAAAGTTACCAGTAGGTGATCTGGTAGGCTCTGTCTTGTAAATTCTTACAAGAAAAATTTGTCTCACAGGAGTCAGCTGTTCCACTTCTATGACTAGGGGTACTTGTATGTGCGGGGGTTTCCAGTGCTGAGCTCCAGCACTGCTTTCTTTCAATTGAAACAAACACTGTGATAAGGAACTCTGCTTCTTTTCATACTTCCAAAGCAGTGAAACCTCCTCCTGCTTCAATCCTGTATCATAAAGAAATGGACTCCTATCTTTTCTAATTGCCCACTTTACTCCACAGAAACATAAGAAGGGACGAGAATCCAAGGGAAGCAGCTTATTCTTTCTGCACATGGGTGCAAACTTGGTAAGCGCTAAATCAGGGTGATGCTGTTTACAGAGCTGAAAATGTACAGTGGACAAAATGTATCAAGATTTCCTGCAAGCATTTATATTGCAAGCTTGGTGATATCACCTCTGAATTACACAGATGATTTAAAAAGATGATTCAAAAAGATGATTCAATCTGGGAGCAGAGAAGGTTGCAAAAATTAAATGCAGTTTAATGGTGAAAAATTTCAATTTTTGAGACACTACATTAWATTATGCAGCCATACATCAAACTAACTTTCAAGTCAAAGTGACCTTTGGTTAAGGTAGATTGAAATAATCTGAGTTTATGAAATATTTGTTAGGGGAAAAAAAAACATATGTGACATGGATTTTGCCATTTAAAATACTCATCTCACTAAGTTAAAAAATGCAGCCTTGTAAGTGTTCATTAGCAGCAAAAGAAGCACAAGGATACATAAAATTAATTGTGATCACATTGAAGTGTTAAATTACTCGAGCCAGAACCGCGGTAGTAGATTTCCTTTAGAAAAAGGATGGTGAAATAGACATAGGCTTTAAGATTACCTTTAAAATGTTTTACTGTAGACCTAAAATAGCTACCCAGCTGAAAAAAAAAAAAAAAAAAAAAAGGAGAGAAAAAAAGGAGAACAGGAAAGAAAAGAGAGCGAGAGAACATAATTTCAAAACCCTTAGCTTATTTTTAATTTATAGTCCTTGGAAAAAAAATAAGTGGATAGCCCAATCATTTATATGCCTGGGCAAAAGCAATACATCTATATAAAAGTACAGTGATATATTTCTGTTGCTAGTTTAATGTGCTGCTCTGTGCCCTGCGTGTTCTGATTCATTGGAGAGCAGCAATCATGTCGACAGGAGCTGTTCTTCAGTTCCCATCAGCGACAACTAAAGGCCAATTCAAGGTTGTGGTGGGGTCATGAATCTAACATAGTCACTGATAGAACAATTTCCCTTCCACATGACGCCGTCAGTGGGACACAGAGGGAATATACAACAAGGACTGCTGCAGGTATGTCTTATTATTCGCATCCTTCCTCTCCCCCCTCTTTTTTTATTTTTAATTTTTGGCGAGGGTCTGTACTGTTAACAAGTCTCTGGGGAATACAGAATCAGTCAGTGGAAAATAAGGGGGAAACTTCTAACCCTTTAAGAAACCAGCATACTCCGGCCTCTGTGTAGGGCAAATCAGCAATAAAAACTCTGTTTGAAAACTGGACCCACTCCGAGACAACACGAGATGTACGTTCATGATTGTTGTAAATGAGAAAGATGTTGGACCAAATTCTACAGTGATTTCACCTCTGGCATGGCATCCTTTGAATTCAATAAAAGGCATTTCTATCTCAATACAACTATAACAGAGTACAAGCCTTTCATGGTTTGAAAATCAGCTCTGAATTTTGTCTGACAACACTATTCTTTCCACACATTCAAGTACACAGATGATCTTTCCAAGGGACTTGGTGCAAGCTTTGAATAAGTCACAAAAAAAAAGAGCCAACTTTTGCTATTGTTTCTGCCATACATGTCCCAGTGAGAGCAGATTTTGGACCACATGAGTAATATTTCATTCCCATACCACTGTGAGTCATCAATAGTACATACAGATCTGACATTATCARCATAGTATATTCCAGCCCTAATAATTCTAACCACCAGGCATGGGGCTTATATTGAGGAGCAACAGCATTGCAGACAATACTTAATGCAGTAAGCTTTATGCTTGGAAAAATTACCTATAGTACCTTAGGTCTGCAGACTGTACTGTTTTCTGCCTTGCACATTAGAAGAAACAGACTTGCAAATGCGTATTTGCCTATTTTGTTAGGTAGGACTGCATAGTACCACGTTTCATTTGCAATTAATGTTTAAATGATACTAAGTGTGTTAGAAAGAGCTGAAAATCACTAGTTCAAAATCTACAAAATAGTCACAGCAAGATGCAAACTCAATGCTGCATGTTTTCCATGTCTAGAAAGCCAAAAATCTAGGTTATATCTGCAGTAAATAGGGATAGGCCCAAGCTTTTCTTATATCCAAATTCTTCTCCCTTTTGCATTATACTCAATCACGTACTGAGCTAGGCCAAGTTGCAAAGGTCTCTGGAAAGACAGTAAGCTAACTTGACCTCTCTGTAGAGGCTCAAGTCCTCTTTCAATGAGCCAAGCACAGAAGGCCTGAATGAGCTACAACCTTTTCTATTCACACAGATCCTGTTTGACAGGGATATTTGGAGCTCAGCCAGCACGCAAGATTCAACTTGCTCTCCAGCTCAGTCCTCCCCTTCTGATACAAACGCATCAGCCACTACTTAACAGAGAAGGGGAAGAGAGAGTTGCAGAAAGTACCAGAAAATAGAGGAGGCCTCAAGAGGAATTCTGCTCTCTTGGGAGTTCTTCCAACATTTTTAGTGAATATGTCTCACAAAAGAAGTTCTGCCCCCCCCCCCAAATAACAAGCGGGTTTCCTTCCTTGTTTTAAGCTGGTTCTGCTATTGGTTTCAAAGCTAGATGAGTCCCCTTTGATTTCCAAGACAATTTAAACTATAGCTTACATGGAAGCATAAAAACAAAAGTTTTAGGTCTTTAAATAGCAATAGAAATAAGGAGAGGCCCTAAATACTACGGCAGTCTTTCAAACTGCCGTGGTTGAAGTTTTCTGAGTCTTTTCAAACCATGAGCATTTCAAGGACCGGCATTTGGAAACTTAAACCTAATCTGGGTTGCAAGTTGGTATCAAGAACCTTAGCACTGGGAGTATGCTGTGGACTTTTTATTTTTTTCAAATAAGTCACGCAGCTGACCTAGCCAAGCCTCAACCTACATTGAGGCTTCAAGATATCCAGTAACGTTCTATCATGTTCTGATGATATTTCAGCAGCCTACACAAAGCCAGCACACAGGCTCCCAACTGCTTCCCTTGTACGATCAGCATCTTGACCAGAATCTCAGCAGAGGCAGAGATGAAGTACCTTGCTCAGAGCCCTTTAAAACTGTATGCAAAGGTGTTAGGGGGATAAAGGAAGTCATTTGCTCTTTTGTAATGGTTGGTTTCACAGGCATTGTTATTACCTTTCCTCACCCACACTGATACTAAAGTACAGGCACTGAATGAAGTGAATAATCACTTTTCTTGGTGAGGGTGATCCTTCAACAACACACAAAGCAGCCTTGCTTTTGCCTGGATTTGAACAGATCTGTGAAACTCTAAATAACCGTCTCAGCTCTAGAGGTGATCTTTTTCACCCTGGGATACTTTAGTAAAACAAAATCTGAAAAGCGATAGTGATTCTCTGTACATTCTAGTGTATAAATATAAGGCTTCTGAGCTCAGAGTTGTCACACAGTTACCAGCTGCAAATACTAAAATCACAGTGTTTCTGGGAAATGCTGATGTTAAATTAACAAAAAGCTCAGATATAAAAATATAGCTGTAATTTGCAATTCCTTTTAATACAAGTTTGTTCCTGCACTTGCTGTAAATGAACATATTTATAGAAAGTGTCAAAAAGGGAATGGAAATTTGTATTTATGAATAATAAGGAAGTGCTGTAAATGGAAGAAGAGAGGTTGTGTAATATTTATGCTGAAATACAGGCTTCTCCAATAGTATCCCATCAGGAAAATTAACTCTTACTCAGTAACTCTTCATTCTGGCTCAGACACAGTCAGCTGTACACAGCTGCGTCTAAGTACGTGATGTATTTTTACTTTTGTTTATAGTGTTCTGGTTGATGCTAATCAAACTCACTTCAGAGAAGATTATAGTATGTACTTGAACTCAGCAGTGAAAGCACACTTCTTTATCCTCTTACTGAGCAGTGTGTGTGTCAGATACCACAGGTGAAGAAAATTGAGGGTCTAAAAATCTATTGTCCTTGGCATAATATGTACACTCAGTTCTTAGCCTTTCTTTGGACAGAATGTTTTACCACATTGATTTCACTTGCATTAAAAAAAACTTTGAAAATGAGAGTCCTGGATCTCTTATTATTTTAGATCTGAGCTGGCAACTGAGTTAATAGTAAAGTGACATATACAGGCAAATCATATTTCCTATGTTACAAATAACTGGAGCAACGCAAATATACCACCATTAATAATTTACCTTATGAGCTTAGCTCCTTTTCCTTTTAACGGAATTTCCACAAGCAGACTGCAAGTTCCTCAAATGTATTCATTATTCAAATTCAGTCAAATTAAAAGAAAATGTTTACCTACTAGATATCTTGCATTTTGCTTCACATATGCAGGACTTTGTGTTTGAAACAAACTGCTACTCACAATAGTGTAATTAACTCACATAACATAATTTCTGTACCACAGCTAGATGAAAATGTAACACTTCTGGGAAAAAAACCACTATCCATAAATATATAAAATTCAACTTCCTACAAATACTGCTGTTTATGACTGAATTTTATCTACATTCATTCAGATTAACAATCCAATCGCTCAGATATTCAGTGAATGATCACTGAAGTGGTCAAAGCATGTTCATTTCCTTGTTTCTTCATAAAGAAAGAAAATATTTTTTCTCTCCTTTATCAGTCTCTAATCTTTTCTGATACACAGTTGTTCCTCCTCCCCACAGGTTCTGCAGAAGCCATTAACAGTGTAAGGCTACTGACAACAGACTTCTGTCAGATAGCTTTTGTGCATTTCTTAGAAATAAGCCTTCACATCTGTAAGGATTTGTGGGCCACAAGTGAAAACCAATACTAAAAAGAAGAAACCTAGACAATCAGAAGCAGAATAATAAATCTTCTTTTCTCAACCCTCCCTCCTCCTGCTTCATGTTTTGCTTCCATTTTTCTTAAGCAGGACAAGTTATTTTCATCCCTTTTTAATTTTATTGTCATCACTAATTTCTAATCATAGTCCTTATTTATTGTAAGTTAACATGACATGAAAACCGCATATAGAAGCTTAAAAGACACAAAACAGAGTTTTGTCACTTCTTCCTATTTGATTTTCAACTGAATTTAGTATCTAGATGTTCTCTGCACTTTCAGAAAACTTCACCATGCTGGTAAGATAAAACTTCTTTCCATTGCAACTAGAGAGACAGGGTTCCATCAGCCCAAAGTCCTTACAGTATTACTCCAAAACTGAAGAGAAGAACAAATTTGATCTGAAATAATCCCCTTATGTGAACAGTTCAAGTTATTTTCTAAACATAATGGCTCAACTTTGCTTGATTTTTAACCAACATACCAATTATTTCATAAAATTCTGCTTAGAAACAGAAGAAAAAAAATCAGAACTACCTTACCGTTGCCACAGATTATAATGTAGTAGGAGTTCAGAGATCAGGAACTTGAAAACCTATAACACAGACAGGAGACAGACAGACCAGAAGAAGCTCTGACTACTGCCAGCAGCTGAGACAGACAGCCAAAGCTGCATGCAGCTGATTGCAATTTTTAGCCTTTTCAAAATCACTGTGTTGTACTCTGAAGTAAACCACCACCTGATCAACACCARATGAATGAGTTTACCCACTGTAAACTCACTGTTATGCTTTCACCTGAATTTTAGCTCAGAAGAACTCAGTTAAGTCTGAATTAAGTTTAGAGACTTTACAAATATCAAATATCTCACCTTAACATGATGCATTTCTTTTCCCTAGCATTGCCAGCAACAGCAAGGCTCAGTCTAAAATTAAGGTTGTTCCTGCACACAGAATGCAGAAAATCAGGAAAGCAAATTTGTTCTTTAAGGTTTTGCTGCTGCAAAACAAGCACCAAGCCTACATGTTAAATAAAGAAAACTCAGTAAGCAGGAGAAACCCAGAAGGAATAAATCAATAAAGCAGGAACAGTAAGTAAATCACTCCACAACAGAATCTAATAATATCTTATCCTCATCAAACAAGATGAATTTCTTTCCTCAGTTTTCCCATCTGCCAAAGTGAATGCCTAATAACAAGCACCCCTTTGACTCTTTAACTTCCTCCCTTTCTCTCCACAGTGATGCAGCAGTGGTACTGAAGTCCTTCATTAAGCTCATCAGGATTTTTTGGCTTCTGTGAGGAAGCACCACCACTGCTCCCACCTTCTCTCCCTGTTTTGTCAGTAATTCTTGCTGGGGCACAGCTCCCAATGGCAGCAATTATTGCTATGCTGCTGCAACATTAGCTCTGCAGTGGGACAAAAATGTCAGCTCCATATGCACTGTGTGAAGAGGCAGAGCTAGACCAGACTTTTTTCAGGCTTGCTTTTTTCAGTCCAACACAAGAAAATTTTTTTTAYTGCTACAAGAGGTCTGTCTGCTTGCAGAMAGAATTTTACATGTAATATACACTAGAGAATAATTGTAAAATCTTCTTCTGTTTTTCCTTTTCTTTATTTTCACCTGTACCTTCATGGCCACCAGCCTTCTCTTGACTAAATTCTTAATTTCTTGGAGGAACCCAGGTGACTCTTAATTATTGGCAATCATTCCTGGGTGCAGGTGTGGAGAGGTAGAATTTGAGGTCAATCAAGACAGGACAAACAAAGATCGTCTGCAAACTTGGGGTGCTAGGGAAGACAATACTATGGGGAAAGCAGCTAAAATGGAATATTATTCAGTTTTTTATTTGGTCACGTTCGTTCTAGCTTGTGTTAGAAGAACCTTCTTAGTTTAGGGTAGGAGAATGACAAATATTAAAGTCAAGAGTAGTATTAGAATAAACTCTGTTCCACTAAAAGCAGCTCACCTGGGTGCTACAGCTGATGCTTCCATTCCATCACTGCACTGGAGAAAGACAATAATCCACTAAAACCCAATCAGAGTTATGAGGTCAAGCTTGGATACTGAGATATCCCTAACTCAGAGCACGTTCTGTGCAGCTTGTGCTCTTTATTACTGCAATAAAGATAAGAGTATTTTGCTACCCAAAACCTGGAAGGACTATAGTCTGTACGTTTCCGCTAGTACAGAAATGGTATCTATGCTAATGAAGTATATTATGTTTCTTCCTGCTATTCATCAAATAATGGTATAGAAACGTACTTCAGTTGTACTCTTCAGTTAAGAAGTTTCCACAAACAAAAATTTAACTGAAAATCATCTGTCTTATTGCATTATCAGTTCTTAAAAAAAAGCAAAACTTTGTAATGCTGGCAGAACTCAACTAGGAATCCGTTAGTACCTTAATCAATTGATATTTACCATACACCATTGTAAGGGGTATTGGATATATTGAAATAAACCAAATAAAACTTTCACAGTAGTCTACTGGATTTTTGGGGATGAATAGCTATATCTTCAAAGAAGAAAAATACACACAAAGGTAAAGGGTCTTACAGGATAGAGTATTACTAAAGAGCAGTTAGGAGAGAAATTTGTTTGACATTCCTTTGTTATGATAGTGTAACTTTTAGCTGTCTACCAAAGCAATCACTGAATATGATCAAACTATCTGTCCATGCCATTCTGGCAGCTGTTGTTCAAGCAGAAGCCCTGCAAGAGCTACAGTGGGAAATGGAGTTTAACAAAAAATAATTGCTATTAGTTATGGAATTAATATAACAAATATATCAGGTAAGCCTCTGCCAAGAACAGCATGTGTACTGCAGATATGTGTGTACTGCAGATTGCTAAAGCATAAGCATTCACTAGTTCAGTTGCAAAGCAGGACCTGGATGTGCAACCTTATTTAGTTGCCCTATCCTATAGGGCTTGTCAGCAGTGAACACTAGATAGCCCAGCCACTAATGTCAGGAGGTGTTAGATACCTTTGAAGTTCTGTCCTAAGTTTGATCAGGCCCTTAACAGCAGTTGCTGGGTCGCTAAACATATATGCTATGCAAACATGAGAGAAGACTTYGCTCCATAGAGGATTTCGGCCAATCTGATCTTTGATGCCACTAAATGAATAAAAATATTTTAACAATGGTTTGCATGTGTACACTTGTTAAAAATGAATAAACTATTTCCGAAAAAGATCTGAATCGTGAAGGCAATCACAATGTTTTTTAGAAGCATACAAGAAAACAGGATCTGTCATACACGTTTTTGCTCTTACAGGGCAGGGATCTCTTTTTTTTCCTAAATCTGTTTTGTCTTCTAACCGACACTGCTCTCTGCATTTTTTGGAGGAGACAGAATAGATTTAGAAAGTAGCTGCTTATTGATTTATAGTCTTTATGCTGGACATGGCTTTTTATTAAAGAAAGCAGATACTCAATAGTGTTAACTAGTAATAGGAATTGACTTTTCACTAATTGCACAGAACCTGACATTAATACACTTTAATAGAAAATAGGCCTGTGCACTCCAGATCAATCCTGAAGTTTTTCCTGATTGCACCACAGTCAAAGGATTCCAACAATAACAACGTTACTAAATAAGACATTTTATTTATTTATTTATTATTCATCCAATTACTGAGATAAGGACATATCTCCAGGGAATGAGGGAAACTTTAACTTAGCTGCTCTCCCTCCGTTTATTTGCTCCACAGGAATCATTACTCCCTGGTATCTATTCCGCCCCATTTTCCTATTTTGTACATGAAGGAACATTTTTTCTGCCTCAGGTGGAGTAGGATGCTTGAGATGGGACGAGGAAATAGTTGGTCTGCAGACAGAATAAATGTCCTTGAAATAAAGACGATATTAGAAATAAAAAGATACTAGAAATAAAAAGATATTATTAAAAGCTTGCTTTAGGTGCTAACATTAATGTTACATTTGGGCCATGAAACAAATTTGCTATGTATTCAGCTTCACTTTCTGGTTTCCCTTTAAATGAGCACAAGAGGATTAACAACTGTACACTATTGAGCACCCTTGCTCTCCCAGGTCCTTTTCCACTAGCCAGCCTTTTCCTGAATCAGCTGCTCACTTGAAAAGCTCCAACTTACACAACAATAGTCCCTACCACATGATTTTGCTGAGTGTCTCTTTTCTTGTCAAAAAATAAATAGCCACAAAAGTAATTCTCTGTAACAAAAAGCTTGGAGGTTGTTAAAAGCTCCTCAACATTATCTAAGATGTCTAGCTCCCAAGGGCTAAGAAGCTGATTCCTAAAAAGACACCACTACTTCACGGGCTGCAGTTTGCACCCAGTACAGTGGAGGAATGTAAGCATGCTTAGCTAAAAACCCTGTAGGAGAAATTTTCGCCTAAGCTCTGTCACTAGTTTTGAACATTTAACAAAATAAGTTTTTCTACTATTATGTATTTTACATTTAGTTTGCACCTCCTGACAGCCACCTCCTTGTTACAGCAATTGAAGACACTGGAAAAATGGAATCAAGGCTTAGTCATTTTCCCACTGAAACTCTCACAGAAAATGAGAATATGTGCTCTCACAGCAAATATTGGTTCAAAGTGTAGCAAATTGGAGTCCTGGCCCCTTTTAGGCACTATTACCAGTCAAATAAAGCAGATAATAATAAAGGATTGCTGTTTTACTTCATGCACTTAAATAAAACAGATTGGAAAAACCTTACTAATGGTTTGTGACACTGAAGCCTTATACCAGCAGCCTCCTAGAGACAGGCCAATGCAAAAAAGTAGATTTTTCACTAGCTTCAGACTTTTAAAAAATGTAAGTCCTTGGCTCTATTTGAAAGTTTGAAGCTAGTGAAAATCTGTCTTTTTGCTGAAGAACTCCATCCCTGAATTTCTATGGGTCATACACCAGATCAGGTCTGCCACCACTTTGTCCAGCTAACTATTTAAAAGCTTCAAGGATGGAGATTCCACCGCTTCTCCAGGCAACCTGTTCCACTGTTGCACTATCCTTCTACAGAAAAAAGTTTCTGCTAATGTCCAATCTGAACCTGTCAAGCTTTAATTTGTGGTTACTGTCCTTTGTTATACAGTCTGGTTCTAAAAGAAAAGCTTGGCACCTTTATAGCTTCACCTTTATAACTGTCCTTCAAACAACTGCAGGCAGCTTTTGAAACTCCCGTAGGCCTCCTGTGTGCCCAACTCAACAAAAGCACAGTTTCCAGCATCACTCCTTCTAGTGTTCTAGGCATCAGAAATGGATCTGGGGACTGCTACAGGGTAGTTAATGCTTCATGCTAGTTAATGATGCTTGCTCATGCTGTGGGAAAATCATTTTTACCTCCCTGTAGCTAGCACAGCTTGACTTCTTCTGTTGCCAGTCTACCACCTAACAGACCCTGAGATGAACAAGACACATCAACATCCTAAAGCACACACACATAAATCCTAAAGCAACCCTGAAAAAGGAAACCTACACAGTTCTTGTCCGATAAAGCTAAACTGTGGATGGGAATTCCCATTTTCATGATACTCATCTTTTTCTAGACTAGTCCTTAAGGCTACACCAATTTGACTCTTAAGAGAGAGAATCATGGGAGCAGCCACAAGCCTGGCTATTTCCCTTGCACTCAGCCAGTGGACAGTGTGTCCTGTTGTGCCTAGCTGTTGTCCTTCGGCAAACAAAGACCCAGAGTCAGGAGTGTCCCCTGTGGCAACGCCTCGGTGTCAGCTTGTAAATTTGCCATCTGAAAGGGCAGTGAATTTGGTCTTGTGGGAAGCTAAAGGGCCATATAARCATATTCCTTTAGCTCATTTTTGGTCCTGGTCACGTCAGTGAAAATCTGGTGCAAGTCCATCAGCTTTAGGAGATTGGGTTGCTGCAGGGCTGCTGATGAGAATGAAAACAGTCTATAGCAACACAAGACTGATACATCTAGGTGGTATCGACATTTCCAGTTAGTGACAGAACATTCTGCTTTGCAGCTAGRCTGCCATCCTGAATCACTTTCATTACTGAGACAACTTTTGGGTAGTGCTGATTTTGGCCATACTCCATTGCAGTGCTATATATATTCAATAACCACTGAACAAAGTTGTGGATTCCATAATATTTTTTTTGCTATAATATAGTAAGTTTTATAACAATTTTGTTGCTGATACTTTATCAAAGAAATGAGAAATCAAACTACAGCTCAGTATTTGGAGAATAATATCATCAATTTACTATGACTACTATTTAAAAGCATGTTCTGATACTGTTAATTAGAAATTTATCCTAAAGTGAATTTATGCTGTTATTAATCAGTGATAAAGCCACCTGTATCTGCCCTCTTTTCTTAGTATAGTAGTTTATAAACAAATATGCACTCAACTAGTAGTGCCATTTGGTTGCTTCTGGATATTTACAGATATGCAAAGTAACTTGCCCTCCAAGAATATTTTATTTAGTAAGACAGGACATCAAGTGAAAGGGTAACTATTTCTGATCATAACCTTGGCTTTGCACTTCTAGCAATTATCCTTTAATTGCATTACCCTATTTGAAAGGGAGTTGTAATTATAAAAAAAACAATTTGACATTTTCTGATGTTTACTCTGACTTGTATTATTTGGTTTTTACTTAAATACAAATTTTCTCTTTAACATTATCAAAGAAAGAGGAAAAATAATAAAGCAAATACTGCAAAATTGGAATGTCAGTATCAATTTCTGACATGTGAGACGCATCATCAACTCGTGCTGGATGGTAAGCAAAGGTTTTCAATTCAGTTAAAAAAAAACAAACTCTGAAACTAGCAGAGTCAGAGGAAAAGGAGGATTTAAGGGGGAAAAGAGCTACAGTTCTATTCTTTAGGGAGAACTGTCTGCTTCACAGGGAAACTGTCTGTTTCACAGGTGATGAATGAACCTTTCAGATCACATTGAAACAGAAGATGCAGAATAATGCTTTCCAACATTACAGTTAACTAGTGAATAAATTGTTAGGGTCAAAGTCAGCTAAACACAGGATTCACTGTAGTCATACCCTATAGTAGAGAACATGCACTTGGGCAGAAAAGCATCTTCCCTGTTATCTTCTATCAGGAGGATTTAAACAAATCTACTCTAATTCATGGCAACTTACATGATGTAATTTGCACCTTGTATTTCTGACTGGTGACCTCCCACTAGTTTGGCTGGATAAACTGCATACAAGGACCAGTTCTAAAAACACTTACACATATACACAGCTTTACCAAGATTTGGAATAAGTAGAAACTACCTGATGGCATTCAGGATCTGAATAAGCCTTAGGCCATCTGAGGCACTACCCAAGTTAAAATTAAATCAATCACAAATACAAAATTAATGATTTAGGTTCTGCCATTCTGGAGAAAATGTATTATTTAAAAATGAGGATTCCCTTATGTGCTCAATCAGTACATGAGGAAAACTGGCTCATTATATTACCTCATATTCGGACAGAGGTACCCAGTAGGGATTGGTGTGCAGATGTGTAAAGCTGAATGTTGTAGTTCACTCACATCTGGAGGAGGAAAAGTTGTAGACATTTTCTGCAGCGATTCTTATGATGGATTTCTTTTGTCAGTGGCCCTGCATTCTCATTTACTGCAGAACAGAGTAGCCCAATGTTTTACTTCAAAGAATCAGCAATTCACAGACAAGAAATTAACACAGGGGAGTCATAAACCAGAGGTAGTTGGCACAGAGTAGGCTGGATAAATGATCAAAGCTAAAGTGAAACCAAAATGTAACAGTAGAAAGAAAACTTTTGCTTGAGAAAAATAAAATTCTGAGTTTGCCTACAGATAAAACTAGCTTGCATTATTGTCAATTAATTACTCTGAGCTTTCTACCTAGCTAGCTTTATTATGACCATATCCAACAAAAATGACATGAGAAGTCATCTATTCTATCTTCCCGYGTTCCGTTGTCTTGTCCCTGTCTCCAAACCTGATTCTGAACTGCAATGGGAAGCCCAGATAGTTAAGCCCAGATTCAGGCATTTGGGACTTAACTTTCACAGGGGCTGTGATTTCACAGGGACTTAATGCTTCCAAGGATCTAGTCTTTAGGGACTAATCCTGCAAAGGTTACTCAAACATTTTACTGGGGATTCCCAGTAACAGAAGGAGATTTTATTTTAGCTATATACTGATTGTTGCTTAGTAGCTACCTTTCATTGTGTCTAAGTGGCTTATTGTCATCAGATCATAGGTGCGATCGCTACTCATTTGTCACTACAAAAGCATATATAACAGCTGAAAGTGAATAGTGTCTTTGTGGGAACAGTTCCATCAGTTTCAGCACTTTGCCAAGTCRTATTTGCCTTTTTTACTTGTGCAGAACTGACCTATTTGCTTGGATCACTAACTCATGTATGTAATTTTTGCTRAAGTCAATAGGACTGCTAATATGAGCTCACTGCTATGAGAAAACAACTTGCTATTGCCAATGCAATATATAGACAAACTGGCTTGACAGAACAGTATTGAGGTTTACCTAAGCGGTGATCTAAGAAATCTGTACAATTTAGGAGTTTGGCTTGAGGTTAGGCATACTAGGCAAGTGTGCTTAATAGACAAATAACTCTACCTTTTTCTTTTCTTAGAGATTGAGTTGAAACTCACAGGAAGTAAGACAGATTGGCCAAGAGAATAACTGAACACTAAACTGAAATATAATCACTCTGATTAACAAGACAACTATTATTAAGATGAGCTGGTTGTTAGGAAAAAGGTTATAGCAACATTGAAGTCAGCTGGAAGGATTCAGCCTGTGTGATTGGAAACTGCCCAGGGAGTCACCTGTGAGAGCACTATGAGGTTATAAAATAGAAGGAAATGAGAAGTTTAATGTTTTTGTTTGGGGATGTGGGTAGCAGTAGCATTTTTTTGTAACAGACCCTACAACAGAAAATAGATGAAATGGGGAGAAAACTCTTGAATGCATCTGGATTGTCAGGTACTCATAAGAAGGATGAGCTAGAACAAGAAATACTACATTTTGGAAGCTTATTATATTACTGAAAGTCTGTAAAATCTGTTTTTCTACCTTTATGTGAGCAGTTGTGATTAATAGAAATGCTATGTAGAGTCTTTATTTGTACATTAGATTATGGTGGTTATTTGTTCTCCTGCTCCATGAAGTGTTAAGCTTAAAAAAAGCTTGCATTCAGTGGTCTATGGGTAAAGGTGTGATTAAATTATGTGTGTGGGCTCTCTATTGTCTAGACTTGACTCTCGAGAACATATTTTGACCCTTAGCTCCACTTGTTTAGGTAGTTTGTGAGGCCTGAAGGCCTGTATATTGAGCAGAAACTTTGAATTCCTTGCAATTTTTCTCTTCTAATTTTTGAGTTCTGATGATGCTGGCAAGTGGCTAACTTGGGATGTTTAACTGGTGCTGTCATTTGTGGGCGAGATGGAGACTTGATTTTGTTGCCCTCCAGCTTGTTCTTAATGCTGTGCTAACTAGAACCTGTAAGGACAAGGTGTTTACTGTGCTATATAGATTTAGTTTGCTTCTGAGTGTGTGTGAAGGGCCCTCCAAATGGAGGAGGTGACAAAAGAGAAGAACTAGGGCCCTCCAAATGGAGGAGGTGACAAAAGAGAAGAACTAGAGCACTCTTCCTCTTAGTTGCTGGGTCTCCTCCTATAGCTTTCTTCCCTCTTCTAGCTATCCCCATCTTGCTTCACTCTGGCTTGCCATAGTTCATGCTATTGGCTACTGGAAGTAGTATGGTAGTGGGCTCTTGATGAAATGGTAAGATAAGATGTAGATAGCTGGATCACAATAAAGCAAGATGCACAGCTTAACTGGAGGACGGTGTTTMGGCTGTGAGCTTCCACCGGCCTGGAAGGGCTATGGTCTCCCCATAGGTGACAGAGGTGGCCTCAGGAATGGATTCTTTTTCATAATTGAAAATACAATGTATGCTTTAGTAAAATACTGAAACTGAGGAGAATATCGGAGTAAAAGTGTTTGTTCTTGAAAAAGAATGAGTGCAGCTCTTTAACTGTGTATTGCACACTAACAGCAGCAATAGTGTAGATGTCAGAAAGTCTCCTCTTTCACTAAGAACTGCATGAATGGGCTTCTTCTACACTACCTAACACTGAATTCCTAAGGGAATGGATAGGCTGGAGTTTTAAAATCAAATTTTCATAGTGAGCAATGTAAATTGCAAACACATTTATAAGGAGTTGTATTGATCTACACTTGAAAGACTAACAATCAGGAAGGTATATGGGGAAGAAAAATACTGAGGAAGACCAAAAAGCAAATCCAGTCTGTCTGTTTTTAAAACACTAATCTCGTATTTGARTCTGCACTATTGCAATCTCACTGACCTGGATAGTGCATCCCTTGTCTTAGGAGTGATTCCTGAATCTGTCCTACAATGAAATCCACACAGATCGAGTGAATGCAGATGTATCCCTATAAAGCACACAAAGAAAAGTTAGTGGTCAGGTTTGCAGTAAACTGATGCCCTCTGCTGGATATGAGAAACTTTTAAAATGTAAACCTGAGGTATGAGTTTCAACCAAGACTCCTAAGAATGAAGTAGGCGGTTTAAACCAGTGGCTTTAATGTTGATTTTAGCAAGGTAAGATAAAGCTCTGTTTCTATCACTTAAAATGTGACAGATGTGCATCTAATCACCTAGTATCTATGTAGCTGTGCAACCATGGAAGTTTAGCATACGCTGATGTGCAGTTGCCTGTAGGTCCTTTGACAATATTTATATGCTCTATATAAAAAAAGCTAAAAAATATTAAAACAGGAAAAAAATGAATTTAGAGTTGCCTTAACTCAATTTTCTACGTTTGTTTCTTCTTTTTTCATCTCTTCCCCTTGAACACTTTTAGTCTGACTTCTGGATTTACACAATTCTGCTTTTTGTGTAGGTTTGTCTACTTCTTGCTATTTCTAATTTCTCTTGAGTCTCTTGGATGACCATTGAGTTTTCTCTTGTTAGTTTCTGAGCGGTTTGAACCAAATTGATTAAAAGAAACCTAAATTCATGCTGTATCTCAGAGTAATGTTATATTGTGTCCCTGCCACTTAGTTAGCTATGACAGAATCCATATGGGAAAGACCCACCACCATTGTAAGCTTCCYACCTGCCATGCATTCATATTTTCTTTAATGTTTATGCTGGATGCAACCATTACATAAGAAATTCCCCTTTTCTTGCAGAGTGCTAGATACCAGAGCTCTTTCATGTTCAGAAGTCTAGATTCAAATTATGCAAGAAACTTACGTCAGACAATTCAACTTGCGCTTGCTTGAATACTTAAGCTCACTCAAGTAGTATTTAGTTTTTCCAGTGCATGATTGCTGTTCAAAGTTAGCTGAAAGATGGACCATCTCATTTTTGCTGATCTCCTATACTTGGCTTTATTCAGAGACTGACTTAATGAACCTGAAAGTCAAGTAATCAACAACAAAAATCAGTGAAAACTGAAAACATGTCCAGAACTACCAAAGCATTGATTAAACCTTTAATAACATGCTATCTTTTGCAATGATTAATACAAAAGAGGATTATACCTACTCTGCTCAATGAAGTCACAATTTTTCAGAGGCAACTCTTCTGTTAGTTTGTTGGCATCATACGTTTCCCCTTTACAACCTTTCCTTGAGATAAATGCCTTTTAATAGCATAGATACTGAACGTGTCAATAAAATGCCTTCTCTGAATTAATTACCTGAATATACTGTACATACATATTGCTCTTTGAGCCTTTAGCAGAGAGGATCCCAGAGACTGTTTTATCATTGTTTGAAACCTTCAACTTCACTTAAAAAAAAAAAAAAAAAAAAAAAAAAAAAAAAAGGCACACCATATCTTAGATATGACTGTAAGGTTCTGATGCAAGCATCATTAAGTCAATAGGATGATTCCTGCTGATGTCAGAGGATATTAAATTTGACTCTGTACTTTAAATTTGTGAATTTTCTGTGGGAGAAAAACTAAAACAATATTTAACACTATCCAGATCACACATCTGGAGCCCCTGTTTAATAAACTCAATTGATTCAATAGATACTATTCCCCAAATTTTCATTGTCATTGATTTCCTTCTTTTGAATATGTAAAGTTTGAGACATTCATTTTTCCAATTTATATCAGCAGCAGAAATGTTAACACAGTGACTGGGGTATATCTGCAGTTGCTTTTCTTTTGGATATATGCAGACTTTAAAGTGATTATAGCAGGTTTGTTAACTTTAACTTTTATGGAAAATGATTCCCTTTGGCTATATTCAAAAGAGCAATGTTTAATAGGCTTGGTTGTAGAATAATCCAAAAAGACTGGGGATTATGTATGAACAATATGCAGTTACTTTTGGATAGCAATGAATAGTTTGTTTTTTATACTGAGGAGGTAAGATTGTATGGTGTTTAACTTTATATAAACATACAACTATGTTTCATAGCTGTAACATTTCAAACCTTGCAGGATGGTAAAACTTTACTTAAACGTCTAATCTTTTAATTGGAAAATAGAGGAGGGAAACATGGAAGCATATAAAAGCATATTATTCAACTTAATGATACACTATGACCTAGGTGTATAAAGGAAACACGCTCTGGTTGGTTAGAGTCTACCTGCTTTACAATGATTTATATTAACTTGAAAAGTCACCAGACATTATGAATTCCAAGCACCAAAAAGATGATTCTATAGTTATTTTGGTCACACTATGCATGTAAAGCTAAAGTTTGCTTTAATAGTAAAAGAAAACATAGTGTGAGAAAATAAATTTTATCTAATTTAGTTTATTTTAAACTCCCAAGAACCAAACTTAGCAGGTACCAAGAAAATTTAATTGTACATTYCCAATACTCTCAATATATAATAAAGATGGCTACACTGGATACCAATACATGGTAAATTGGCTACTTAACTTTTTTGGCAACTGTTGAAGATGTGCAGCAACCTTGCCTAACTGCTGCAAGTTTTGGCAGAACATGTACCTAAGATGATGCATGTAGATGAACTAAAATCTATCGTTCTGACTATTGTTCGGGGTATAAGTAAATAGTGTCATAATTCAGTTTGTCTATGTTACATTGCTTTCTGTGCAAATTGCTCCAGAAAGATGTATAATTTGGTTAATCATTACCATTATTAATCTTTCAGCAGTCTAGAAGCTTTCGATTAGATGTCTGCTCTGGCTGGGGTGCTTAACAAGCAAGAATGGCTCAGGTAAGAACCTGAGCAATGTATTATGGTTTTGAGATCAGTCCTGTTTTGATCTGGTGATTGGACTGGATGATCTCCAGAGGCACTTTCCAACTGATCAGTCTACCTGAGTTTTGGTGACAGTAATTGGGAGTTTCATGAATCACATATGTAGATTTAGTCCACCTGGGGCTGTTGGGGGAATGGAGTTCACATTGACTTGTACTGGCAAGTATGTAGTATCATCTTGATAGGATGACTTTTTGCCATAATGTAAAGGAGAAATGAGAATTTAACAATTCCACTTGAAGGCTGCATGCAAATGAGACTAAGATCTTTACTATAATCCTATTTAGATATGCATATTCTGCATCTGTGGGTTTTTCATTACCAGCTGTTTTCCTGACATCTTGCCTTTGCATAATGGTACCCTGAAAAACATGTGATCATCTTGCTCTATTTACTTTAAGATTCCCAGTGCCATCCTATATACATTGTAACAACTGAGCTTCCATTTTCAAAAAAGGATATGCTATAGAATTAGTTTGCTTAATGAGATCCTATTTTTACTAGCCAACAGAGAGGCTATGTGGCTTTCCTGTCAGTTTTCCCAGGGAAGGATTATTTTCCTAAATTTTAGCTTTTCATTCTGTATCAACCATTCACCTCCCATTCTCTCAACTAACAGGTGGTTTGAGTATACTAGCAAAGATGATATTGATTAGATTGTTGCAAAATAAGTGAAGCGAGAAGGAAAAGTGAACTTGGCAATACTTAACTGCAGTCACTAYTGCAAGCTGGAGAAGATAAGGGGCATTGGACAGCAATAATCTTGTAGTTTTCCTGGTTTGTTTTTCCCCCATTCTTGCTACGTTTCTTGCACTTACAGGCACAATCCTGACAGTCCTACTGCTGTACAAGGTACGAAGGATGTGCTTTCCTTTTCTCCAGTTTTAGCATGTGTAGATTAGGCTTTTAGTTCTAGACCTTCAGTCCTCAAAATTTTCAAGGTCTASAGGAAAAGACCTGCGATAAAGACATCGGACCTCACTTGAGTAAACTGAGCGAATTGTTTGGATTCATGTGCCCATTCCAACCTAATGTAAACCACCCACTTAAAAGATAAAGTTCTTCATTTCTGCTTGTTTGTTCTTTGCACTGGGATGAAATGAAAGGACTTCATATCTACTATAACTAGACTTCTAATAGGTGAAGAAATTATGATATACAAGTCTTTCGTTAATAGTATTTCTTAGGTTAAGAGAATAAAATAGGTCAATTGAAGTCCTACATAGCTAACAGATCCAAACAACCACCATCACCAAAAAGTCCTATTACACAGAAATAAACTAGGCCTTATGAAGCTTCTACAGCAACCAATAGTACCCAGTATTTAGAACAGATTTTCAGTCAAAYAGTAGCCCTGTGCATTTTATTTGAGAACATCTTGAGTGATTTATTTGGAAAAGCCATCATTACTAATGATTTTTTTAAATTGAAAGACTGAATACATTCTTTTYTTTTGATATTCATTGGAGATAGAGTAGTACAATTCTAATACTATGCTCTAGAAAATATAAGCTACTTGCATTTCACTTTGAAACATTTAAATGTGTACTGAATCCAAAGTCTAACTCTAGGCCTTGGTGGTAAGTTATATTATATTCAACAAAGCCTGTTATGCTTATTAACAGTGAGTATTGCTGACTCTGGATTAGACCAGCTTTTTCCTCTTCACTCTAATGTAGATAGATGCAGGTGTATATTTCTTCATCTAATTCAAAAAGTTGCTTAAGAGCTGGAACAGTCTCAAAACACACCAGCTACTAACTACCGTGTCAAAATAAACACACTCTGTAGTCAATATAATGCAATGTATTAAATAATTTGTATGTAAAGAAAGCCATGGATAACAAATTTAATGCTTCTAGCTAATAGGACAGCTCTTACTAACTTGTGATGTTGCTATATGAAAGTGTACACAGCATGCTGTGCAGAAACAAGCAAAAAAACCATAAGTCCTGTGATAAATGTGTCTAGAATCCAGAGCTAATGAGAGAGGCGCACACATTGGAAGAACTGCCATTGCTCTGAACAAAGCCAGTCACGCTACATTTCTGTTGGATCTTTTTGGAAAATAAAGAGATTAAGTTGATGCTTGCACTTCCCTAAGACCAGCAGATGTCAGTACAACTCAAAACATAACTGAATTTTACAAATGCAACCTCCTTCACATCACCAGAAAAAGAAAATAGTCTAAATAGCAAGATTGTCAACTGAAAGCTTTCAGAAGGTGATAGTTAACAGCATTCTTGAATAAATGTAATCCAAGATTATATGTAGATCTTGTGCCTCTGTCACATCCAAAACAACATTAAATGCTATTCTATGCATTGTTACTAGTACTTCAATTATGAAAGTATCTTTTCTTTGAATTTTGCTATATCATAAAATCTTAGTTTTTCTGAGGATGAATATTATATCAACTAAAATAATCTCAACTGTTTTTTGCACCAATCTTGATAGCCTTAGCTTGGGAACAGACACCTGAATTCTCTTCAGCTTCACAGAAACCCTTACCTTAAAAACAAGCAAAAAAACCCAACACAGGACTACTGAAGTTTCAGTTCAATTACCGACCAACTCCAGATATATCAAAATTATTTCAATTGTGTTATGCAGAATCCAGCTAAACACACTACCATAATGAAATACTTGGAATTATTTCTTAATGCCTTGACAATTCAGTAACACTTTAATGGTGAGGCTTGAATTCCTGTGGATAACTTGATCATAAATCTCAATAAATTGGACAGGATCTGAACTACCTCTGAATCTAGTAAGTAATGTAGATTAGATTTATCAGATGTAGCTGACATACTGTATAGAAGATACAGCACTCAATATTAATACTGGAGAAAACTTTATTATACTGTATGTAATTTCACTGAGAATTTACAATAGAGAAGTTTCACATAAAGAAAACAATCAAAACCATGAGATCCTTGAAATAGAGAAGGATAAATGAGGGAGGCACAGAGATAGTATGCTCTACAAAAGTGTATGAAATGGGGTTGCTTGCTAAGAATGTCACATAAGAATTTAGCACCTTATACTCCAATATAAGGCAAGACTGTTCAACGAGAACTTTCTCATATGACTAGCAAGACTGACAAGACGGAATGAGGTGTGATGAGATTAGTATGATAATGTTTTCATAATCATATTGAAAATGAATATGAAAGACAGCATCGCTCATACAGAGCATGATAAATTCCAATGGCTTTAATTAAGCTTAAAGTGATGAATGTGCTGTGTTTTATCAAAGCATGGAATATATGATCAGGGTAAATAATACATATATGCACTAACCCACATGCTTATTGCGAATGATTTCTCCTCCTTCTATCTCAATTTGCTCATATAGCCACTTGCGGTCACAGCGACACTCAGCTCCGCACTTGTTGGAGCCACACTTGGGGCAAGCATAGAAACATCCCAGGCAATCTTCATCAAGACAATCACAGAGGTCCATTCCACTGTAAAGGAGCAATCCCTGGCTATCATAGACTTTACTCTTTGCTGGTATAACTTGCCTGCATAATGAAAAAATAAGTTATTTCCATTTAAAAAAATCCATCTATTTTGATATCAAATTGTTAATAATCATAGACAGAAGTTTGCTATTTTCAGGTGTTAATTTTAACACTATTTATCTAAAAGATATACGTATGTTACTATATGCAACAACTATTCCCTCTCCTAAATCAGTGCTTTTGAACTCACTTCAAGAATGGGAAGGTTTTAGTTTCTTCAATAGTACAATCATATATTCAACMATTTTTGAATAATATTCTTATTAGTTACGATGTACACTTAACTCTACATTACCTTTCAGATGATGTGAGAATCTGCCTTTATTTACTTTCATCTCTTGTAACATGTATAGTTGCAATTCAAAGGAGGTTATGTAGAATCATTCAGGGTATACATGATAATTAAAAAATACTCTTTATGCTTTACTCATTACTCATCTGTTACAGCTCTGCTAAACTACAGAATCATGGGAAAATTCTGGTTAGAAGGAACCTCTGGAAGTAGTCTTGTCTGACTCTGTTTAAAATGAGACACCTTGGATTAGGTTGTTGGGAGCCTTTTCAAGTTCTGAATAGCTCTAAGGTCAGATGTTTCACAACATCTTTGATCTAGTGTTTAACTATGTGCATTCTCAAAAAAAGTTTTCCTGACATCACCTTACAATTTCTCTGGTTGCAACTTCTGTCCAAATTGACTAGAAGAAAGAAATGGAAGAGGAAGGGATAAATAGTTTTGTGAGCAGCTCCAGCAGTATTGTCTGGTTTCTGTCTTGTAAGGTTAAACTTCAGGTGGAGAGTGGGAGAAAGGAACTAATACTACCTTTCTTGCATGACTTTACATAAATTGTAGGATAAGTTACAGCCGATATTTCTATCCCTCTCAAATTTGGATAACACCGAGTTAGTCCAAAACGTAATTGGAAAATGACACAAAAATCGGCTGCATAAACCCTTTCTCTGTGTTGGATGTCTGACTTTGAAATCAGCCACAGGAGAAGCTTCAACTTGTCATCCAGCACTGTCCAGTATGGTAGACAACAGTTCACTAACCTTCTTTTAAAGAAGATAAAGTTCCCTTTAACTTACATGATTTTGCTCCTGAGTTTACTGAAAGATGATAGCTCCCATCAATATTAAGTTTTCTCTACGTTGGTCTTACCTTATTCAAGTTTAATTATTATTAGACTTTTAGTTTACATATAAATTGATATCTTTATCTATCTACTGGTGTGTAGCATTGCCACATCTTACCAAATACTTGTACTTATTTTAATTGATTGAAATATGGACTGTATTTTGTTTTACTTTGTTTTGTTTACCCCAATAATGCAAGTGAGTTGTAACAGCAGTTTAGTTAAACCATTGCTGTCTTTCAAAAAAATCAAAACAAAACCATACAAGCATCTTCCATACAGAAAATGTTAGTCTTTCAAGGATACTGACTATCAAGGCTACTGTATCCTGAAGTGAAAGATAAGATAGTAACAAATACTGGAAGCAGCTCACCTGTCTGAATTAAATGATGTACTTTTTGTTTGCAACCTTCTTTTTTCCCTTTTACTGGTCTCAGGAGTGAACTCAGTCTGTCGTCCTGGATTAGCAAACTGCAGAGACTTCAAAGCCTTAGCTGTGCGCCCCTGAACAGAAACAGAAAATCTTATTTGAATATCAACATCAATCTCCATCATAAAATGGCCAGGGTTTTGGAAAAACTTAGGTAAGCTCAACTCTGCACTGAATTTCCTACAAGGAAGGATTTAAATCTTAAAAACCAACAGTACAAACTGCAGTAGCAGTAGTAATGAATTCATCTTTCAAGTTTCTGTTTCACACACTATCAGTCTCCAAATCATGCTAACATGTCATCTAAAAATTCATGTTTCTGCTTCTGGGCTGAAAGGGTAGCTGCTTCTAGATTGCAGTTGTATTTTGCTTCAGGGCATTTATGTACGAGCTTTTGTTAATTTGATTGCTCACACTTCTGTTCATTATCTGCATACATCTTGAACAAAGCTCCCTACAATGTACAAACTGTATTCCAAACTCAGCACTTAAAAGAATCCTCCTCCCACACCAGTTCATTACTGCCCCTGAACAAAGGCCATGGCCTTTACAGCTCAGACACCACAACAGAGTACATTTAATTCACCTTAGTGCAGGTTTACTTGGTAATGAACTGCTAGAGACAGTGTATTTTTAAACCAAAGAGACTAAGACAGCGGTGTATCTCTGCACCCTTAGAATCAATCTTTGCAGTGTTCAGTTTTAAGCACACAAGCTTGTCTTTTGCTACGCCTGAAAAACAGGTTTAAATAAATACTAAGTAGCTGTCTGGTATTTACATAAACTTGGAGTAAATCACCCTATCACAATTACTTGAATTAAAAAATCCTCTCCCTTAATTAAATATTATGATCTTTTTAAGATAAAAAGTTGAGTGCCTTTTCAAAGTACATGCACACATTCAGCTGAACAGGTTTTTAAATAAAGGTTTAAATACAGTAATCATTTAAACAGAAACATTTAAAAGGTTATACTCTTCCACATTTCTATTAAAAATGTTCATTTCTTTATGTAGAATTTAAATGGTTCCAATTCTAACAGCTTATAGAACTTAGAGGAGTGAAAAACAGATCCATATACATACATCTGAATCAAGTTTTCTTCTTTGGCGATCTTCAGATTCAACATCCACACTTCCATTTATTATCTGCATACATTTAGGACAGAGCTTCCAGCCAGGTACAAACTGTCTTCCAAACTTGGCACTTAGAAAAGTTGCATCATCTAAATCAATTGCACGTAAGTTTTTCTTTGATAGTTTTCTATGTATATTAAAGGGATCACAGCATGATTTTTGCAAGTCTTCAAATCTTTCAATGTAAATTTTTGCATGATGGAAGCAGATTGTATTGTTCTCTGAAAGGGTCATTCCAGTCCTAAGCTGAAGTAACAGTAGGTCAGATGAAGATATATCTTGCTTAGTCTTGAAACCAGTGTGACGGGTATAGTAGGTCTTATGACATTCATTGGTAGCTTGAAGCTGAATTCCAACTGAACAAGGATCCATTTTACTTGATCAAAACAACTTATTTCACTTATTTTGTATACAATGAATTCTATGTAGTTCTTTAGTGGCTTCTATGAAGATGACCCTAGAGAAAGCATTAATATAAATCAGATTTGTACTGCAAGCTTGACAGATTAAGTAGTTTTAAAAATAGTTTAAAGAAATTATAATACACTATAGCCTCTTAGTCTTGTTATAACTAAAAATAAATCAAATTTAATTCTAGAATTAAACTATGCATCTTATATTCCTTTCAGAGGATATGCTTTAAGCTATAATATATACCAATGAAAAATGTTCATGCCAGTAGTAGTATTACCTTCTCAAAGGCAATTTGGAAACAAGGTATGAGTTGGATGTATTGTTTGGAGAGCAGCCTGCTCGGGTCATCAACTTAAAGAAAGACCCCACTCTTGGCATGTGAGTGAGGCAAATCACCATCCCAGGTGGTCAAGGAAGATAGTAGAGAGAGCCTACAGYAGGGGGCTATGGCTAGCTGAACAACTCATCCATCCTGTTTCCAAGTACTTTCTAGGAAAGGAAGTGGTAAGTTAGGCTTCACAGGTTGTCCGATGGTACTAATTTACAGCTGTTTCCCATTTGCTCTCCCCCCTGTTCTTTCTGTGAGCAAAGAATACACAGAATCAACCTGATTCTTTTCAAGCCTGCAGTATACACAAAGATTAGTAGTTCTAGACATGTGTAGATGTTCTGGTCATATGGCCACAGGCATGCAGCTATCTCCAACAGATTGCTATATCTGCCTGATGTAAATGCCGGGCAGTCATTTAAACATTAATACAATTACCAAAGAGTGGTCTTACACTCGTGCCAAAGCTTGCTGCAAATCTAATGATGGCCCTAAAACATCCGACCTGAGCCAATCTTTGCTACTTTTTATGACAACATAAAGAAATTTCTAACAAGAGAAATGAGAAAGTTTATTTGCTTTCCAAAACACCCAAGAACCCTAACCTAAATGAACACAATCTAACTGAGATCTTATAAGGTTCACCTACAACCTATTCTGCTAAGATAAAATCAGACAAATTAAAATACATAGCCAGTTGTGCTAWCTACTGGACAGGGTAATGCAGCTTTTTGATCAATACAAATATCATTCAGTAGGATAATGGAAAGAGATTCTGGAATGCTATTTTCAATAAAATAAAGCAAATAGCACTATACAATCTAATGACATGAGATTGAAATGTGCAGATTTATCCTACACACAAACATGAATACAGCAGCTTTAGTGAAAAAGCTTAACACAGAATAACGAGAAGTTAATAGGCCTTTAAAATACTGAGGAAAGTTTTGCAGCAGAAATCCCCTTGATTGTAATGCTTTAGTTTTCCTGAAATAAATGCATATATTTGAAGCAATTACATAACACATTTCCCTATATTAAATTGTATGTACAGTAGTTAAAAGGTCTTGCATAGAACACAGTATTGTCTAGTGATATAATTGCTCAAAGCATAAGCGATGCATTAGGTTATACTCAGAGTGGTAACCGTGTTTTAAGGTCTAAAATTACATTTGATTCAAGACAGTACTGAATATAACTGAAGAAATATTTCTAAACAACTTGTCTTAACTTATTGTTAAGAATGCTCTAGCTTTCAGATTTAAAAGCAGAGCTCAAAGAGGCACTAAGAGTGCTAGATATGAAGGGCACAATTACAAGTTGTACAATTACAACACAATTACAATTATAATTACAAGCTGTAATTAAAGGGAGTGGTATTTCATTTTGAAAATAAAGTAAATATTGTTCTGGCTTCTGCAAATTATCTGGAAATTGAAAAACTGGTATTCTAACATTCAAGGTAAAAACCCAAATCCTGTATTTCAAGGACTACAACTAATTTAATCCTAAATTACTAGGTTATCACAACTCTTAAGTAAAAAATCTGTTTTAAGTCGGTTAAAGATCTTTCTTGTGCCCTGCATAGTTCTTCTGATCTGCATGAATAACAAAGATTACAAAAAATTGCAGTAGAAGGGCTAAAATATAGATGTCATTGGAGTTTTAAATATACCTGATTCACATAAAAGCATATGAACTTTATCATTAAATGTCTATTTAAATAGAGGAGTATGCCTCACTGGATTCTGTAATTTTCTAAAATTTATTTTCTAATTCTAAAACGTCACATTGTGGAACAATTCACAACAAAAATGGTTGTTTCTTCAATTTTTAACTCAAATCYAAAATTCTTCTATATTAGTGTGCCTTTTTTATGAATGGAAATTTTTTTCTATTGTGCGTCCAAAGTAAACTAGTCTGTCTTTCAAAGTAAGATAACTGAAATTCTCTAAGATCAAAGCATGATATGCCTGAGTTTACATTTTGTTTTCACCAACAAATGATTTTAAAAAGTTCTTCAGAAAGAGCATGAGAACAGCATCAATGGACATTAATGCTCTTGAGTGTTCTGTTATGTTATGTGGAAAATGCCAGGTTTGATGTTCCTCATGTCCAAAGGTTTATGATACAAAAAGGTTTGTCTGTAACAATTAAGGACAATTATATATTGCACTTTCAATTCTGACAGCACACTAAATTCTTTAAATAAGTTACTTTAAATACCTAATACTTTTTTTTTTAAGAATAAGGATAATCTTGCTTTTCATAAATTGATTTTCAAATAAAACCTGGGTAAGTAGAATACACAAACTTTTTCATTCAACATTACTAGATACATTTAAACTTAAAACCATTGTTGGTTAACATCGAGTAACTTGATTCAAGTAAGTCACTAAACTTACTTCAGAGGATAAAACAAGCAAATGTATATTTCTGATTCCTGATCCGGCACATGAAGGGGGGAAAAGTATATTAGATGAATATAAAAGTGATCGTTTAGAATTTCCAAACTTGCAGATGCATTAGAAGTCTGAATTCTTGGAAGACATTCTAGTTAAAAATTGATAATTATTTTCTATTTTATAGAGGACCTAAGTTATTAAATTGCTATTCCTGGCAAGCATCTGTTTTGACAGATCACTGCAATACCTCAAATACAGATGTATGAAACTCTGAGAAAGCACGTCTCAACTGAATCAAGTTATGCAGTTACRCATTTTGCTCACTTGATTTGTAAGAATCCTTGGCAGAAGCCAAGCCCAGATACATTCTCTCCCCCCCCCCACCGTGTATTCAGGAGAATACACAGCTTTTTACCTCTGAACTCTTTTTAGTGGAAATAGGAGAGCTTTAAGAACCAATTTCTCTAACAAAGACTTACACCTGTGAAAACTGGAATTAGTGTTTATCACACAGAACACAACAAACTAAAGCAGAGGAAAGCAATGAAGATCAGCACTGCGAAGCACTTGTGCTGGTTCAGCAAGGGTTTCCTAGCCTATAACTGTAGGTGGAAACAAAGGCGGTAAAAATACAGTCTAGACTAGCAGCACTGGGTTATAAAAAGCTGAAGGTAAAGAACAGTCTATGGACCCATGTCTAAATACATTGCACTTGCTGGCAGCAGCAACATGTGCGACAGACTCGCATCCAAACAGGCACAACAACCAGCCAGCTCTGTGTGCCGAGAGCTGCTCGTAACTCCAGAGGAAAGCTCGCGAAGGCGGCGAATCGCTTCGCTAGGCCAGCCGCGCAGAGCAGCGGGCCGAGGCGAGCCCCGGCGGAGCCGGCCAGCGAGGCGGGCCGGGGGCAGGCCGAGCCGGCGCCCGGTGGGGGCCCCGGCCAGGCCAGGCGCCGGCGCGGCCCGGCAGCCCCTCCCCCGCCGCCAACGGCCGCCGGGCGCGCTCCTGGGGCCTCCCCCATCTCCCGCCGGCACCTTGCGGGGACTTTTCTCCGCCCGTGTCCCAGGACCCCGGCGCCCGACTTCCGCGCTTCCCCAGCCGTGCTGGCGCTGCTCGTAACGGCCATGAAGCACCCCCTCCCTCCCGCCTTCCTTCCTGACCTCCAGCTCACCATAGAGTAGCAGCCTGGAGGGGCACTTCCCGTCGGGAAGGGAGGGGGGAACAACAGCGCTCGTCGCTGAGGCGGGGGGGGAGTCACGTGACCAAAAGCTGCGGCGGCTGGGCGGGCTGCGCATGCGCTGCCCGCTCCCGGCGGGCAGGTGCGAACAACAGCGCTCGTCGCTGAGGCGGGGGGGGAG
>NW_028185816.1:3280697-3293124 GCF_003343005.1 Rhea americana
GGCTCTGCGCTGTGATAATCACGGTCGCGAGCGAGGCTCGCTCGGGGCACTGTTGGCCCTGGTGCAGGCAGGGGCTGCTGGGCAGTGAGAGAGGGAGCGGCCCGGCTCGGCTCGGCCTGGGCGCCGAAAGAGCTGGAGGGGCAGAGGGAAACGCGGCCGCCCCTCCTGGTGGTGTGGGGAAAAGACGTTGCTGTTCTTCAGGAGACGTTGCCCTTGAGTTGAGGGGTTGTTCAGGTTATCRTGGCTAGAGATTTCATGCCTTGACCTGGTGAATTAAGAGAATTTGCACAGGTGATGCTCAAATGGCACTTAAGCTTTCTAGGTCCAGAACACTTGGAGACCATCAGGGAGAGGTGACTGGAYGTGGCTGGGCTCTCACGAGGGGTAGCAGTGCTAAAAGCTGGAGGGTAGCTGTGGTACGATGCTGTGTGCTGGACAGCAGTACTCCAAGGGCAGGATTTAGCCTGTAGTATAGAGGAATCAGATCAGGTTGTGCCAGGTTTAAGTTGAATTTCAAGCTGTGCGCCTCCTGCCGCTCCTACCTCCCCCCGAAGCTGGAGGAAAAGAGAGGGGCTGCCCCTGGGAAGGGCAGTTGGGTGCCAGGGAGCAGTGCCAGGGTGGTGGTGGTGCATGGAGCCACTCACCCATGGAGCTTTGCAAATACTGCGGACTCATTGAAAGGCCATTTAATGTGGAATTCCACAATTACTAGACCTAGAAAACTTTGGGGAGTCATTTACTTCCCCCCCCACCTAGATTTCTTGACAGAATGAAGGGGTGTTACTTAAACAAAAGTGTTTAAACCCTTCTGCTTTCTTTAGAAAGAGTCAGTCGTGAGGATTTCTCTCATGGGGGTTGTTTTTCTGTAGATTTTCTGCCCTCCGAAATAGATGTTTCCAGGGAGAAATTTTGACTATTACTCACCTGTTGTACTGCTGGATAGCTACAAAGCACCCCAGTTATTATAGTTTTTGAACAATAATGATGATAAATAGAACACAGGTGTCCTAATAAGTGGTTTAAATTTGCAATACTGATGCTAAAATAGAATGAGTTGTTTTCCRATTGTAGTGATGTTAGCGATATTTAAAGCTTTAAGTTACCAGTTAGGCCTTTAGAAAGTCTTAATTTACTTAGTATCTTTCTTCTCTCTCTGTTTAGTTACTCTCATTCCAGCATGAATTCAAAGCAGAATATTTCAGAGAATGTTATTCTTCATTCCAGACCTCTTCCAAAGGCTGGATAGGCTTTTGAAAATGTGGCTTTTCTAGTAAATAAGATGTAGTATGCAGATTTGTTATTCACCGAGCTACTCTACCTGTGTTCGTGTGGCACACAATAACTGTGCATAGCGCTGAATTCTGACACCATCAAACAGAAAAGATCCGCAAGACTATTCACTTCTGTTCCTGCCCACTCAGAACTATTCCTAACCATACGTTAGTATTCCACAGCCCAATAACATCAGCAACAAATTAAGCCCACACAGTAAGTCTATCTAAAGCCTTAAGTCTCCCTTCCTAATCATTTGTAACTAGTTACTAACTGTCTTTCCAGCAGATTTTCAACGAATGATAATAAGGAAGATAAAATTCAGTCAGAGAAAATACAGAAAGGAAATAGCACGAACCAAAAAATATTCTAGTGAGCCACAGAAACTAATAGTAGTAGTGGAATAGTGAGTAATAGTGTACTGATTACCTGTGGCAAAACGCAGCTGATGTGTGATGTGATAACAAATGATACTTCCTCTTTCCAAACAAGTAGGTGACGTCAATACTTTCATAAGCATTCACTGTAAAAAGATTTCAGGACTGAGCTATGGTAGTGAATAATGCCAGTCTTGATTCACCATGTAACTTGGGAATAGAGCAAGGCTGGTTAACGTTGTGATTCAAACAGCCGTTGGGCCCATTTTCATCAGAAGCATCCTGAACCTGGAGTTAGGACTGAATCTCGGACTTGGCAAATATTAGCCAAGACTAGAAGAAGCTAAATTTGCCTTAAAAGGACACTACTGGGTTGAAATTTGTAGCCAACTTAGAAAATAGGTTGCAATAATTAAAAATATACAACTTCCTTTGAGACCTAAAGGTCATTTGTATGATGTTGTTGTATTTTCCCATTTTTTAAAAAATACTCCTAGCATAATGAAGCCAACTAGGCTCAAATGTTAGCAGCAGCATAGAAGATTCAAAGTGAGAAAGTAGAGAGTTTTCTCTTGTAGTTCATTATTCATTTTACTGTGATAATGAGACTTATGAAATAATGTGTTCAGATAGAAATATGATTTTGAAACTGTAAATGTCCCATTAAAATACAAGGCTGCAAGTCAGGATGTCTTTTCATTTAAGTTCTTTTTGCAGCATTGAAGAGTTGGTGTGATGGTTTTCTAAAAACAATTAAAAGCCTGTGGAGGTGAGTGAGAGTTTTGTATTTATTGCAGAAGATACTCAGGATTCTTAAGTGCTGGAATCTAATGCTTTAATCTTAATGTGACAGTGACAGGATGTAGACTTTGGCATTTTCTCTTTCTCCATCTGACTGTTAATAGAAAACCATTCTGAATTCAATTTATATTCCTTAAGTCATACATTGGCTGAACATAGGCAGAGAGACTGTGAAGTGCTGTCATTCAAGGAGGGTGATAAGGCTTCCTCTGCTGACTTGCATTGCTTGGAATGAAATGTGTGGAATTAATGAAGGGGAATAATTCATGCAATGAGATTTTTGAGATACAGGTTGTGACATCAATTTGTATTAAATAAATATGGGAAGAGCAATGAGGTGTGTGTATTCACTTTTTCAATGCTAGTGTCAATCTGTGAGGCTGATTGTATAGGGCTAGGTCTTGATTTCAGTTTATTCTTGTGTTAAGTTACAACAAGTTGGCCATCATGTATTTGGACTGTCTTTGGTTGATCGCTTTAGCTTTTATTTATGTAAATGAATTGTACCTTCATACAGGAAAAGTTTTGCATTTGGAAAGAAAGGATTGTAGATATGGAAGAATATAAAGAAGATCATGATCTAGATGTCACTAGACTCAGTAAAAATATTCTAATTTATTTCAGTAATGAAGGACTGTAGTTTAAACTTGTTTCTGTGTCAGTGCAGGTTGATTCCATTTGCCATTTTCATATATATATATGCATTTGAAAACAGTTCAGTCAAAACTTGTACTGCAGAGGAATGTGTACTTTTGGAGTGTTTTTCAATATTTAGTGTTGTGGGGTAGTAGAAGTCATATTCTCTGAATTCAGTTTTGTTCTGCTTGCTGAGATTCAGTAGCTGGTCTGTGCCTCTGTTTACACTTGTGTAACACTGGATAAAATAATTGAGCTCCATCACTTAAATTGCTGCGTCTTATCATAGCTCTGATTTTTCAGAATTCACGGCAGTGCCTATTTGTTACTGCTTTCAGTAAGTTGGATCAAGACTTTAATAAATTCCTGCAAAACACCTGGCTAGATTTGGAATAAAGATGGCATTAGTGCTRCATTCAATACAAATTCCAAGTAGCTCAGGTTAATTATAGAGATAATGAAGTTAGAATTTTTGAGGGAGGAGGCTACCTGAGAAAGCAAAAAAACAAATTTTGATATATATTTTTTTTCTCCCTAGAGTACTAATTGGGTTTCTTGTTTTTAGTATCTTACTATTTAATTGTCAGTGAGCAGCATTGTTTTGTGAGGTTATGGCTTAGCCATAGAAAATTTGGAGACTATATTGTGTAGAAATTTAGTTAACTATGTAARTTAGGCAGATTAGGCTAGAAGCCAGCAAAATGCTGATAAATCAGAGATTTCTCCTCTATAGTTTAATCTAAACAAATTAGAGGAATCTATCAAATTATTTTATATTTTTTAACTGAAACAGATAGAAGATAACCCACTGTCTAGTGCAGAAACTTTAATATTGCATGAAGTGACTCTTTAGAACTTACATGTTACATGAAAATAAAATTTGTATGTTACTATATTTGGTGTATTTAATAAGAAAAAAGTACCTAATTTAGGTTAAATATATTTGTTACAAGCAGACTTCCTGCTTCTTTTCTGCAAAGTTGAAGGTTTAGGCAGACATTGCTGTGTGACTGGCACCTAGCAAATATGCTGAAACTCTAAGCAGGCATAGGTATTGTTTGCTTTCAGTTTTTCAGAGAGTTTTCCTGTGAAGTGTAGTTATGTGCTCTTTTGAATACTTAGAGATAAAGTGAGTGTAGCAAAGGAAGAAGAAGAGAAAAAGGCTGTTGATTGTTCTACAGTTTTAGTAGGGAACTTTTTGGCACAGAAGTAAACCTTTAGTATCAATGAGTACAACATAAATTCACTGTGAAGGGGCAAATTCCTGTGTGAAGTACGGTTCAGAGCATCTGAAGCTGCATAAGGAAAATGAAGACTTAGGGCAGAAAGAGGGTGGTCTCAGTTTTTAGAAAAGAAAATTATTGTGGAAGGGTTTTGATAACAGGAAAGAAAGATTTCATGGAAGAAAATAGGTGGCAAATTTAGAGTAAATCCCAAGATACATTTGGAATAAGTATCATTTGTTTTGCCTTTAAGCATGGATTTTTTTGGACTAGCACACTGCCATTCTTCTTGCATCTTGTCTATTCCCTTACATTACGGGGACTCTCACCTCAGAAGACTTCATTCTTTTGTGAATGATTTCATTACAGTCCAGAGGTAGGTATTAGCCTATTTAACTGTTGATTCTGGAACAAAAACAATGTTAGCCTGTGGAAGGGTGGCAGAAAAGGACCATGGAAGTTTTGTCTTACTGTTTTTAAATTTATGTTGCTCAACTGACTTTCTTTTGTGCTACTACTTGTGAAGTTGTCTTGCCTTTACCTTTTACAAGGAGCTGCAGTTTCATTTTGAATGAGACCTAAATAAATACTTATTACAAATGAGAATAAATGTTAATTTTACCCTTTGCCTACACAAACTCAAGTACAAGCATAAAGACCTTCACTAAACCCTGAACACAGCTGTGAACAAATAGCCCACATAATGAGTTAGTCCTTATTGTCTGGTGAAAAGTGTGATGTCAAGTGCTGCCTTTTAACCAAAAGTCTTGAACTAATGACTTGTCACTAGCAGAACTGTTTCTTTCACGCCAGATCTTAAAGTTACCAAAGTCTGGATATTGTCATAAGGCTAATGATCTAAAAATAATAATAATAAAAAAACCCTTAAGTGTCTTGGAATGTTTTGTATCATAGTCACTGTTATTTTGTGATATATGGATATAAAGCATATCCTGGCTTAAAACCTTTTTCAGGCCTGGTTGTAGGCTGTTTTTATTATAATTTGACACTATTATAAAGATTATGGAGTATTTTAAAAATATGGATTTAAACTTTGACCCACAGATGTTGAGAGTGGGTTCATATCTTGCTGCCTCTTTAGGGTAATATTATCTTTCCAAAATGTCAGGCTGACAAAAATGTACTTAAAATCCCCTCAACACTTGGATTCTCCCCTGTGTCACAGTGTTTCATCTGCCTTACTGGCATCTGACTTTGGGATGCCTCTTTGGGAATCTTTTGCCCTTTCTAGCCTATTTTCTTGATATCCTTTATAAATTTATTGCCTAGAATGTTCTGTCTGTCACTGAACTCAGTGAGTTCTTTTTTCTGTGCCAAGCAGGGTTTTGGCCTCTGCTTCCATTCTCCTGTTGTTTGAGAAACTTCCCAGATGATGTAGCAATCACCCTGTTGCTATCCTGTGTTCTTTGCTTCGTGGCTAAAGAGAATGTGCTTTGRAACATGGATGTCTGCTTCCGTTGGAATCTTTGCAGCATCTCTCTGCCAGGTTTGTATCTCATTAAAAAGCTGTAATAACATCTTTTAAAATGTTTGTGTCTCAGATGATAATGATTTGCAGCAGAAGTTGCCTTTTCCCATCTGCAAAGGTATTGAATTTATTTCTGGTTCAGAAAACAGGGACATTCCTTTTTACTGTTATTAAAAACAATCTTGTTCAGTCTCTTTTCAGTCTCAGAGAACAGCTAATATTTGCACAGTCCTAACTTCGGTTAATACTTACTCGCTGATRACAGGTTAGATTGTTTAAAGAATTTAGGATTTGACCTTTGCTTAGAGAAATGTCCGCTCCAAGTTTAGATTGATGGAAGATGAAGGTTGTTGATTAGTAGATCTATCAAACACAAATATGGAAGCCACTGTTTTTTCCTTGATTTATGCTCAAGTGTTTTGTGTGTTGTTCTGTTGCTTCTTCCCAATGCACTGTCATGCCTGAGGAAGCAAATAACACAGACAGCAAATGCATATCTATGAGTAAGCATTAAGTCTGAATGTGTGGGCTTATGGGTCATATGTTATTTTAGGAAGCCTAGTATGATTGTTTCCTATTAAATAGTAGGACATGATTTGTGGTTATTCCGTGGCTCTTCTGTGCTCTCTCTTGGAGTGAGAGAGCTCTAAGGCTGACCTAATAGAACACCAAAGTTGAAGAGGAGGAGGACTGGATAGGTCCACATTCAGGTCTAGGAGTTTTAGCTATATAGCTACCACAAGACTCTGGTCATTGGCAAGGACGGTACTTAAGGCCTAGTGTTTGAATCAAACTACTGGCAACAATTATTAGGTGATGTGCTGGAAACTCTTGCTGTATTACAGCATCTGTAAAGGGAGAAATTTTTTTTATAGTATTTTTATACATGGAAAAGTTTTGCTGATGTGGATATACTGGCATAAAAGTTTCTGCTGCTGTGGGTAGCTGACGTATACTATACTTAGGAAAAGCTTGTTTTCTGGGATGAGTGGCATCTATCTTAACACTCATTAGCTTGCTGTCTTAGTAAGGAAGACCTAGTCAGTATTGCCATTTTATTATGGCCAGAGAAAATACAGACTTGGGAAAGTGAATGACTTCCTGAAATCATACACAGTTCAGTAGCAAAGAAAGAAGAGTGCTTAGTAAGTCCCAGAGTAGACTGGTGTCCATGTGAGTATCTGTGCAAGGGTTTGCTGGTGCAATTATATTGGTAAAATTCATATGGGAAACATGTTTAGTAAGTCGCTTTTAATTGCAAGAATACCTTTGCTTGCTGTTCCTAACAGATCATACCCTTCCTCAGTTACATTTGCAGAACAGCAGATCTTGGGTTGCTTGTGACAGAAATGTTGGAAACTGACTTTTACATTTGACTCTCCAAGTGTTGCAGAACTTTTTATCAAACATAAGGGCACAGTATTGAAATGGTCAGTGAAGCTGCGTGTGTGTATGTATATATACATATATACATATATATAAACCCAAAATGCATGTGTGACCTGAGATTATTTTCAGTGCTGTTCTGCTACGGTGATTGGGTTCTACACAAAATTCTGTAACTATATTCTTCAGTTCTACAGCATTCTGCTCCATGACTTGCTGAAGATTGAAGTTTCTGTCAAAATCATCTGGCAACTGTAGCTATGAGAATCGCCATGGTTCCTGGAAAAGCTTAAAGAAGCATGAGGCAATTGTCCCATGAAACCTTTACTTGAAATCAAGTTTATTTATATCCTTCCTACTTTTACATTAGAGTGATTTTTTTTCCCCTAAAACATAGGAGACAGTTGCATTGTCCAGTAGTTTAACAGCTTTGTGACAAACTGGTGACCTGACAACACTCTCTTTGCCCCTGGATTTCATGCATCATTATGTATTTGGAGAGAAAGCAGCATACTTGTTTGTCTGCAACTGATAGGTCTCTTAGCAGGTACCAGCACAAGTAGTTGTAGTCTGAATGAAGTGTCTTTTAACTTTGAAAAGCTCACATACAACTATTGCATATTATACTAGGCAGTGTTACTTTAAAACTTTGAAGCAGTCAGATTTTGGATTTCGTATCCAATGTCTGTCTTTGTTGTTTTGAAAGCTGAAATAGTAAACTCTATAATAAATGGTAGGTGAAAATTCAATTTTTTTTCCTCACAGACATGGTAAACATTTTTAACCTGAGAGTGCTTGATTGGTGTACTTTAGAGTGTCAAAGCCAACCTACTATTAGTTATTATCTGTTGTGCTGCAGCAAACCAATTTACAATGAGTCATTTAATCTACAGTGAATCAGGAATGTTGTACAGTAGTTCATAAATGACAGTGACTTTTTTTTTATAATTTTTATTATATCCAAGTACACGTACTTAGAGGACATTTCAGCTTCCTGTGTACATAACAAATACATGCTAATACAACCAACAAGAAGACATAGAAGAAATTTCTTATAYTTAGCACTTAGTTTTGACATTATTTAAGAGCTTTTTGTTTGGCTTTTTCAAATTACACATTTTTGCCTTATGCCGTTTTACTCTTGTTATTGATAACTAGAGAACAAGAAAGATAATGATATCGCATGACATGCAGTTAAGTTTTATTTATGGAAGGAGGAGGGGATGATGTTGTATAGTTAATTGAGATTCTTTGTTTCTATTGTCTTTTTCCATCTTTGTTTCAGTGCCAGCATCATAGCTTAGCTGGAGAGGAAGGTCTTGGTAATTAGATGCTGAGGGAAGGCTCTATGTGTATATGCAATCTCTAATTGTTGTGATCTGCTGTAGTGTACTTTAGGTCTGTAGTGAGCCTCAGTAGTGAATTACTTTAAGACTAGCATTCCAAAGTCTGTTTTTTTCACTCATTCGTACATTTGAATACCTTCCTGTGGAGTATCCTCAAGTGGTTTGTTTAGGCAGCTCATATCACTAACCAGATTTAGTTACATATGTTTTAATATTCTTCTCTTCATTGCCAACTTTAAATACTCTTTTTAAGACATTCCCTGGGTATACTGCGTACTCTCTGCGCAGTAATGACCTGCTCAGAGAGGTCATTCAGAGGTGATTCAGAGAGTCAGCAAGGAGACTCCTCTGACTTCATGCAGTCTTTCCAGGAATGGCTCCACAATCAATTCTGTGTGACTGGGGACAGATTATACTCCTATATTTTATTCTACTCAGCAGTAAGATACTAAATTTTTTTTGTTTTAAATTAACTCACTGTGCCATCAAATATTCTCCAAAGCTGGTTATGTTACGAAGTACAACATGCTTTTGCATAGTAGCTAAAAAAGTGCTTGGTGAATAAATACTAGGAAAACAGTGGTTTCAAGTCCTACTTTGAAACTTTGCTTCACGCAATCCTGAATTATGTAGAACAATTCTCTTGATATCAGATGTAATACCATTATGTCATGACTCTATATCCCTGTTCTTTAGCAAGAACAAAATATTCCCTTTCCTGCTTGTTCAGCTGATATCCATTGCAGGTTTTCTGTGTCAGATTAGTAACACAGTTACTAGTAAACAGATTTCCTGGTACTTTGTATCTGGGACTTTCCAAGTTCTTATTTTCAAAATACTATTCTTTTATAGAATTAATACCAAGCTCTTATTTTCATTTCTGTTGCTTTGCATTTTAAATGGTTATGATGAGGCAAATATGTTACTGTGCTGATCTTTTCACGATATTTGATTGCCTCTTTACTGTTCGGGCCGAACTGTTGCACTGTCCACTTACCACTGCAAGACTGGATATGGGTTGAACATCTGCTGTCARTTATATTTTAGAATTTTGTGTCATCAACTGCAGGTTCAAGGTGGACATTTCTTTAAGACCTCTGAAGAGCGGAGTTAGAGGGGCAATAGCGATGTACTGATATTTTAAAAGTTTAGTAAGCAACATATTCTCYCCACTCCCAACACCTATAGCATCCTTTTTAGGAGAGTGATAAAATGACTATCTGAATACTGAAGTTCTCACATAGTATACAGACGACAGAGGGACTTGTCCACATTGCAGACCAAGAGTGTTCCCCCATGTGCTGTTAACTGGGCTCCGATTGTCCAGATTCAGGGACCTGTGAAAATGAGGGACAGCTGCTGCTTGCATGGGTCTACTTGAAAGAAAAGAAGCGGCAAGTGTTCCCAGAACCCACATTTGTGCAGAAGAAATGTGGGAGGGATTGAATTACATACTTTTATTTTGGTTCGGAGATATGCATGATTGGGTAATGGTGTTAACTGAAGTATGCTAATAAGAAGACCACTCAKCTTAATGGAGAGGGGGAGTTAAGACTGGTATTTCAAACATTTGAATTTAACATTACCCTTTCCTTACAGGCTGTGTTTGATTTTTGTTTTCCTGTGTCTGTTCTCCCCCAAATACAGGGAGTTGGGGCCATTTTAAAAATTTGGGACACTTGTCATGAATTCATGTTATTTTAAGTGTATAAACGTACCGCTGGAATGTTTTCTTATTTATTCATTTTAATGGACTGTGCCTAAAACATYGCTTTCCTTTTGTTGTGACTTTGCTTTTCTTTCTGTCTGTAACCTGTTTGCTTGTGGTATTTGTTTTGCTTTATTTCCTGGTATTTGTGTATTACGTTCATACAGCCTCTTCACAGGGTTGTAATGAATAGAACAGTTTTTGAAGTCTCATTATTCTAAATGATATGGATGCAGTTACTGACTTTATAATGATTTCCACTGATTTTTGAAAAGTTAGGAATTCCTTAGTAAATTCTGCAACTACCCCCAAGAAGGTATAGGTGAAGGCTGAAATGAGCTGAAAGATTCAGTTACCTGGATCATTAGCAAATCTATTACCTGTAATTCACATCAGGCAATTAGAGAACTTTAACTTTGCATATTGATAACTACAGTCTATAAAAATTGATCATTTCATAATGCCCTCTATACTTCTCCAGAGTATTCACAAGCAGTTTTTTTGTTCAGCATGGAGTCTAATTTGAAAACTGAAGAAATGGCTTGCCTCTGGTTTGAAGTGGAAAGAAATAGACAAATGAAATGCCATGTAGTGTAAACCAAAAATATACATCTTCCTGTGAGTGTTTTTCATCCCTGTCCTGAAAGTCCATGTATTCACAATGAAAACACTGTGCGGTACATTAGCATCAGCCAAAAATTGTTAGAAAATAAAATTATGCAACCTTTGCTTTCATGAGGCATGAGCTTTTTTTCCTTGTGCAACAAAATGCTTTAGATCATGATATCATGCCTTGGTTTCTGCATAGCTGTCATAGAATAGGTTAGCTCTCCAGTCAAGTCATGAAGTTCCCCTTCCTAGAATGAAAATTTCAAGAAAATGAAAGAGCATAAGCTCTTCATTCTCCAAATGTAATAACCTTGTCCTCAGGCCCYTTCTCGAAGTGCAGATCTGTGCATCTGTTAAGTATCTCCATTCTGTYCCTGGCTACAGAGGGCATAGGTCTGAAAAGGATTCTATCAGAAAATACGTGTTTTCCTAGGCTTTAGACTTGGAAAAATCCCTTAGAAGTAAAATCTGATCTGTGGATTTTACTTGATACACTGATTCCGACATCAGGCACTGAGATCTAAATAGTACTTTCTCCAAGTCATATTTCACCTGCATTAATCAAACTACACCTAAAATCTTTTGACCTTGATGATAGGCTTGCCTCATTCTATTTTAGGGCATAAAAGTGACATGTCTCAGTTGTTCTTAAGCTATATGATTGCCAACTGTCAGCAACCTTCATCATTTTGTCTTTCTCAGATCTTCTAAAAAGTCTTGATAAAGAATCATTTAGACTAACAACTATACTTAGCTGTTGTGTGTGTTATTRTACCTTGGAAAAAGCACAGTACTGTTACTGTCCTTTACATTTTTAGGCATGGTAAATGAGAATGATGAAGTTGKTTTTGTAATACTGTCTATGTCTGCTTAAAATACCTGTCAAAGTTAGTATTTCCAAAAGCAACAGATTTCTACTTTGTATTAATGGCATCAATTTAGAATAAAATTCTAGTTCAGCTGAAGTTAAGCTTTGTCACTGTACTATATTGTTCAACTTTCTACTGAATCATAAATCAGAATTATATACACATTAGGTTTAGCTCAGTTGGTTAGAGCGTGATGCTAATAATGCCAAGGTCATGGGTTTGATCCCCGTATGGGTCGCTTGTTTGGGGTTGGACTAGATGATCTCCAGAGGTCCCTTCCAACCTTACCGATTCTATGATATAYGTACATATATGTGTAAATATATAAAATTCGATAACTAGAGTGCTCCTCAAGAGGAATTTAAATGACAATGGTTGCGCTTAATTGTGCGTGTTCAGTGTATGCACTCATGCCTAGTACAGTGTCCTCTTGCTTTCTGTCTTGTGGAAATGAAGGCATAGGGCAGGTGAAGGCAGAGGGAGTCAATAAAAGGCTGTCAATGACTGGATTTTCCCCCTGTAAATCAAAATTGCACCTGAACTGCGTATTCAGATCCAGGAGCAGTTTACATCTAAGCAGTGAGAGCAAATGGAATTTTTTCCTCCAATTCTTCTTATCTTTTGCAATAATTTTATTTTGTATAACTTTATTATTAACCTTACAGCAAGGAGCTGCATTTATGGTATAGGATTTCCTGTGTCACTTGCTAT
>NW_028185816.1:3293149-3317513 GCF_003343005.1 Rhea americana
AAAAAAAAAAAAAAAAAAAAAAAAAAAAAAAATCCCAAACCAAGAGTTTAACTGTGTTTCCACTGGTGCAATCAAATGGATATTAGGAAACCTCTCCAGAAAAATAGGTTCATAAAAGAGATTATGAGAGACAGGTTGGTTGAATAAATTAATCTCTCAAAGGACTACCTTTTACTGTTAAGGTTTTATAGCATTTTGGAAATTCTCAGCTAGAATTGTTATAATATTTTTATGTATTGGTATGACTGCTGCTGAGATAGCTGTAAGATGTACTTTTATCTGGCTTTCAATCTAAACCTTCTCAAAGGGATTTGWAAGAACCTAGTGTTCAGGCTCATAGGAGTGGTTTCTGAAGTGGGATTTATGCTTTGGGGCCGCGCTTTCCTGTTTGAGGAGAATATCTTGTGATAAACTCACATTTTTCTGCATTTATTAGATGTCTGTGCATAGAAGTGCATTTTCTTTTGGTAGTTACAGACTYCTTGCATGGTATAACTCAGTGGAGTACAGAGAAGCCTCTTCTTTGTTCAGTGTTTGTTCCCATGAAGTAACTTGCACTCCAAACAGTGTTTCATTCTTCTGTTGGCTCTTTGCTGAAGGAGGGGGAAGCTAGTATCCTGCAGTGAAATGTGGTCACCATATACTGTATTAGGATCAGAGTAAGTGTCCTGGAGTTAGATCAGACTTCAATCACTAAGTATTATATTTAACATTGCTTTCAGTGTGGTTCTGTATCTTAGCACTGAATGTTTGTACAATGGAAAGCGTCAGAAAATAATGGCAAATACCAAAAAGCAGAGGAAAAATTTTGTTTGTGGAGAGTAGATTATTTTTATCACCAGGTAGGATAGGTAGGGTGTCTTTACTTCTGTTTTATCTTTATCTTCCAAATAGTGCCATGACTAAGGGAAAAGAAATAATATGCTATGTTACGGTCATTTGCGTGGAAACATTGTATGTATAGTTTCCAAGCACCAAACGATGTCTGAACTGTTGTGTGTGTGTGTGTTTTTTTTAAAAAAAAAACAGGTGATACCTCTACAAAGTAGCCCTGTGGGAAAACCTTCTGAGCTTTGTGAAATGTTTAACTCTGCGAAGTTAGAGCAAATGTAAGAGCATATGCCAAAAATAAGTAAGACAAAAAAAAGGAGAAAACAGATAATGGAGAAAACCACAAACCTGAGGGGAGAGTAAGCTGGATTTGGGCAGAATAAATGGAGAGATGCTGGGACTGAGAACCAGGTTTGAGATGGACTGAGAATGGAAAATAATAAGACTCAAGGACTGGAGAAAAAAGGATGGGAAGAGAAAGATGTAAACAGCAAAAAGGCAGAAGCAGGAAAACACAGTTCTGAAGATAGTGCAATTTTTCTATTTTTCTTTATTTTTTTTTATTTTTTTTCTCCAGTAAATTTCACTTAATATTTCAGTATATGGGGAAYCTGGCTTTGGTCATTCTAGTAGTGAAGGTACTTTTTTATTATTATTAATAGAGGAAGTAATATCAGAAAAATAGTATGTTTTAATATGAGGAAGCAGGCATGAGAAAATCCAGTAAAATGCTTCCTCCTTCTCTAGTTTGTAAGATGACAGTCATTGTCAAGTAGGTGGTGCCGAACGCTTTTCTGGCCGCCAATTGTGCACATTTTTGTGTGTTTTTTTGTACAAAGTTATAAACACTGACAGCCCAAAAGATAGGTTCACAAAACTAGGATGTTAGGTAAGAACCGTGGTTGTATCAAATTCTATATGATCTATTATTCTATATATTACTATGTTATTTCATCAAAACAGCTGCTTCAGAGGAAAACACAAGRTAGCAAGTGGAAGACAGTTTGGAGATAACTTGCTCACAGAGAATGAGTTAAGAGGAAGCTTACTAATTGTAGTTTGGCTCACGTACTGAAGCAAGCAAGTTTAAATTGGTATGTGATAATAATGCCCAGAACTAAAAAAAATATTCGAAGTTGTCGTGTTCTTTTGCTAGAGAAAACTGAGGACGAGGTTTTAGCCTTTACTGAGCTTTTTCCATTACTTTATGAAACTTGCAAATAAAATTATCTAATGCCTTATTAATGTTGAGATATCACATATTCATAAGCTAAGAAATTTCAAGATTTTTGATCCATTTAATTATTCCAAAAATACTTACATTTTTGGCTCTGATCAAGTTAGTAAGAGAAGACAAGAAGGTATGTGCTATGAAAGCATGGTAGTTCAGGCAGAAGAGAACATTTTCGAACAGTTCTGTGATTGTTTGTTGAACTAAAAAACAGCCTAATTTCAACTGGATCCAAAATGCTGTACAATTCATGCTTTTAGGTAAGTCTTTCCCATTAAAAATAAGTCTGCTCTTGAGTAGAACTCAGGAGCTCTTTGTAGCAGTGAATAACAGTTGTTGGCAGGAGCCGAGAGAAAGAATAATTTCTCTAAATGTGAGAATTTTTGGTAGAGAGTGTATTTACARTGGATTATGATTCAGTATGCCAAGGTTCTGCCTGTCACCCCTCCTCTGGTCATCAAAAATGTCACTGAAGTTCATGAAGGCAAACAGCTAAGAATATAAGCACCAGATCAAGTGCTCTTGCRTTATGTAAGACCCGTTACAGGGTTGAAGACGATGTGGAAACACTGACTTGAGATTTTGCTGGCCTTCTGCTTACAGCCTTTATCTTTAATGAACAAGTTAGAGGTGTGTAAACAGTCACAAGTTGATCACCAGAGGTTCCATCAGTGTAATGTGTTACTTTGTAGTATCCCAGCGCAACATGGTTAGTCTTGACTATTAGCTGGTAAATCACCACAGTTCTCTCTTCTGCTATGCACATTTGGCAGAACTTTTTTCCTCTCAGTTCGTGTCAATGCTGTTGTAAAATTCCGTGCTGTATCACATCACATAACCAAAGCATGAGCAGCAGGCTTGCCTAGTGGGTTTATAGTTTTATACTAGATGGTGCTAGATTTTAAACTAAGTATGTTTTACAATTTGAGAAAAAATATTTGGTGTCGTCAGTCAGTTTTGACTATCTATTGTAGGACTTGGATAGTAGGATAAATTCATTGAGACTGTTACAGTCTTTTTGACGTATATTTCAATTGTCTGTAGCAAAAAAAAAATCTGAGTTGGGGGGGAAGGAAGAATAAAATTAACATTGCAGTTAAAAAGCTAGTTACCTATATGCAGCAGCCAGAGCAGTTGGAGTGGGTATTTGTTCAATTGACAAATCAGTTTATTTCTCATAAATCCAGGGAAATGAAGAAAAGCCTGAACRGGGTTATTGAACAGAGTGAATGTGCAATCAAATATTCAGCTCAAATTACTAAGCCAGGTGGGCTGGGTTTTCAAATACCAGAGACCAGGCAATTTGGATGCTAGAGCTGGAATATTTAGCAAGATTTACCAGTCTTACCCCACTAATTATGTGTTGTCATACCCATGTAATTATGCTTCCCATTATGTTCCCAATCACTCATTTGAATGTCAAGTGCAGGAGGGAGATAATATTCTCTAATTTATGTTGTTGAAGGGAAAGAAATGTCAGCACATCATGTCGTTTTGCTAGAACGTAATAATGTGGACCCAGTTCTCTTATCTATCTACTGTTGCAGTCATTTACAATTACCAAAAGAAGGTTTCAAAGAGGATATTCACCACTGTCTGCTTTATGAGGGCTCACCTCAGATCCCACTGAAGGGAAGGGAAAAGACGACTCCTACAATTGYTAAGAACGTGTGCCCTTAATGAACAGACAGTTTAATTTTGCTGGTTATTTTTATTACCTTTACAGGTATAAATAGGCTCATAGAATCAAAGAAGTTCAAAAGGGATCCTTGTGGTCATCCAATTTTATTTCATGCACTGTTTTTTTTCCTTTTTTAAAAAGGTAATTCCTCAGTCAAACACAATTTTTTACTATGATGGACCATATCTCTTATAAACCTATAGCTATGCTGTATGAATGAAATTATAAAGGATCTACTTATATTTCTGCTAGATACAGTCCTTGCTTGCTCACCTGTAGACTGTGCTTTATTTTGTATCACTTGTTACTTTTAAAGGTATGGCATGTTCATTGGTGTAGTCAAAACTAGATTTACTTTCAATTTTTGTTGTAACTGGTGAAATACTAGAATAGATTTTAGTCACATGCCTGAAATCTCTATGAAATAAGTGGATTTACTCATGTCACAAATAGATTTTTTTGATGATGCATATTGAACAACCATTACTCCTGTTTGTTTCTGATCCAGTTCTGAGATCAAATTCATGTTGTATTCCCAAAGTGTTGTCAGTTAAGTGAAATCTCTTACCTCCAGTGGCAGGGACTTAGGCTTTGTGGAGTAGGAGAATCTGAGTTCTTTGAGTTGCCAACCAGATGATTCATTCTAAGACAGCATGGACAAGAGTTTTTTCTTTGCAAGAAAGGTTCTCCTATGCAAGTTAGTTAAAACGTGGGGTGTTATTTTCCCATCTGTTCCAGAGCAACAGCCTGTTCATTCATCAGTGCTTACTCTATGGGTCAGTGTCTGTTTCTTTTGCTATTGGTGGGAAAACTGCACTGTATAATGAAAAAAAAAAACTTGGGAAGAAAAAGTTCTCTATATGATAACTAGCATGGATTGTTTCAAAGGGAATAGGTAGTGTCTGCCCATTTACTTTTCATTTTCATAGGTGTTTTCAAACCCAATTTTGTGCCACTATGAAAATCACTTTCTAGTCTTTTAAATATAACTGTATTCTGAACAGTAGTATTTGTATGAATGATGCAATGCAGGCAAAACAAAAGATGTGATCTACAGTCTACATCTAAAAGATCAAAATTTTCTGATCGCCATTGCCCAATTTACAAATTAAGAATCAAGATATACTGCCACAAGTACAAATTTGTGCTACCTAAAACAAAAGATTCAAACTCAGCCTTCTGTTGGAGATTGCTTTATGGCACAGACAGCGGAAGTATGTTTTTCAGATAAAACAGATATAGGGTAAAAGACAGGCTGGAGCCAAATTTTGTCAGGTGAAAGATGTTGCTTTAACCTTTTTAGATGTGAATTGCCTTTCAGTAATGTCTTGATGCCAGTCCTAAATCTTAATTTACAATTCAGTTAGGTTTTTTATTGTCACTTCTCATAGATATTTTTTTTTTTTTTTTACAATCCAGATTAAAAATTAAACTTAGATTAAGTCTGAAGAGACCTTTTTGACTTTTTAAGCAGAAAAAAATCCAAACATTTTACAGGTGGGGTATCTTTTATAGTTGAAATGTCTCATCATTTATCAATTTTTATGTTAATTTCCATTCATTTATCAATTCTGTAAGGACTGACCAAACCACTGAAGTACAGGGCAGGATTCCAGTAGTCAGATGTAATTTGAAATAATTTTCAAACTGAGTTATTCCAGATTTGTAGCAATGTAAATGAAATGAGAGTGTGGCCAACAGAATCTAAGATTAAGCCTTTGGAAGATAATGAAAATCCTCATGCGAGCTGTTTAATGTATAAAATCTAATACATTATTACGAATTTATAGAATATTTACCATATCAGTCTGATGTACTTATAGCTGCCAAAAATAAGGCACCTTGAGCAGTCTGCTACTTCACTCTTGGGTTTATTCCTCAGAAAGCAAGACCTGCTGTATGAGTCCAGCTTTTTGCACCAACCTTCGTTTCACCACTTTACAGTGCAGTCTGAAAAGAAAGAACCTGTGTATGTTGTTTTCTTTGAAACATGAGATAAGAACCAAACTGAAGTGGTCAACTTTCGGCTGTTTGGCATATTATTGCTAAAAATGGTTTCAAGCCATTTCTTTCCCTCCTTTACATGCTAATTATAGTCTTCTTGGTGGAAATAAAGTGCTGCTGTATTCAGATTTAGTTTGTCCTTTTCACAAACTTCTGCTTCTTCCTAACCACTTGCCCTTTAATATCCTTCTCGCAATGTTTTTAAATCCAACAAATACCTTCTGAAAAATGAGATGGCACTCTCCTGCTGTTCATCAAAATTTTGTCATCTGCTTATTAAGATTTCCCCCTCTCTCTTCAATTTAGAAGATCTTTGGAGCTATGGCTTTTTCACACAGTTGTCTAATGTGTTTTGTAGTATCAGATTTTTTTTTTGATACTCTGAGAAAGCCACACAATAAGAGATCAGCTATTCTGTTACAATTGGTATTTTAATCAGTACTGCAGTAACTTGATTCTGAAATGAGGATCTACCTGCTGATGATGATATGGGGATTTTCTTAACAATTGAGCAGTTTAAATATGCTAGGGGATGCTGCAGAGTTCTCATGCTGATGATTGTACAAGCATATCTGCTGCCCTGAGGTGGCATAAAAATAAAGGCATTCACATCAGAGAAGCAGGGAGGAGGTCTGTTAATCAACTGAGTGCCTTGTTAAAAGGATAACTGAAAAATTTTCCTCAGATAAGGCTTGATCCAAGAGCCTGRTGAAGTCAGCAGGTGGCTCTGAATTAGATCTGTCCCTCAGTTTTTCAGATGAAACTAGCAGCAAAGCAGAAGTTCCCACAATTATTTATTTTAATAGAGCCCCTCATCACTTGACCTTTGGAAAAGAAGTAAATTACATCAGTTAAGGTTTTTTTAGTACTGCCTATTGATAAATATGAAGCTTCTCTGATACTAGTGATTTAACCCACCCTATACTAATTCCATGACTCCATGCACCATTATATAACTACTAAATAAGTGATCACTATGAAATGAATTTGCTTTGTCTTATTCAAAAAGAGAGAAGGTAGAATTAGATAAATAAGCAAGAGACCTGGAGTTATATGTAGCCTGAGGTCTAGTTCTAGCTACCTAGATTATCTTGCTCAGCGTCTGCAATGTTACAGTTCATAGGATCTTTCTCCTGGATTGTGTCAACCTCGACATGCATCCTTCAAGACCGCTTTCCTGCCAAAGCCTCTGAGAAGATACTGCGTTAATCTTGGTGTGCTGATGGCTGGTCTGAAATCTCGTCATGCCATATTTTTACTGCAAAGGTAGCATGCATCATCTGTGCTTGTAATAATTTAAAAAGAATTTATTTAAATCTTTTAAGAACATAAATTACTCTATTTTTTTTGTTTAGCTTTACCAAATGTTTTTATTTATTGCAAAAAGAGGCTGACTCCCTAATGCAGGGCTGTATTATATTTCACTGTACTTAAATGACAATCTGCACTCCCATAAGCCAGCTAGTTTGAGTAAAACCCACTGTTTCAACTAGAGAATTCATTGGAACTGAGTGAGCATCAGGATATAACTGAACTGGTTTGTCAAAGATGGTGATATAATATGTCATAGACTGCTCGCCTGCAGTTTTTTTCTATATAAAATTCTATCTATGAAGTGAGTCCTTCATGTTTTCTAAAAGGAAAAATCACAGTTTTTACTGATGTGCATTTTCAATCACTTTTTCTTAATTATTGTCACTAGTGCAGACTAGGATGTCTGTTTTCTTCATGCTGGCTATTTCCAAGTGATTTGGTGTGTACAGAATCCTCCCTGAATATAAACAGTCACAATATTTGCCAGTCCCTGATAGTCTTCCCTAATATTCCTCCATTTGGTCGTGATGTAGTGCCATCTTGTGGACTTGTTGTTATATTACTCTAGATTAAAATGAGTAACTTAGTTCTGAAAGTTCTGTGAGAGTTTTCTCCTCAAAGGGGCAGCTGCACATTTATCTCTTTATAAGAGATAGAATAAGTCAGCAAGCATTAAAGCATTATCAAGAGGATTAAATAATTCACAATTTTTAAAATAACATAAGGATAATTATAGATAGGCTGTCAAAGAGACGATTCGGTAGGGTCGATCAACATGTTAAGTATTTACCTTCATACATCACAATGTTTTTTTTTAAATTGAATGATGGAAGCTGTCAGTATAGCTTGGTTGGAGGCCTCTAGATACTTGATGAGAGATGATGGGTGGAAAGGATCAGTCATAAAAAGCCTTGAAAGTAATGGCAAATAGCTTACATTTGGTGCAATAGAAAAGCAACAGTCAGTGGACAGTTGCAAAGAGGGCAGTAATGTAGTTAGTTTGGCAGGCCAAGGCTGATGATCATCATCAGCATCCATCATAAAACTATTATGTATAGAAAGCTAAAAGATGTTTACTTTATCATACATTTTACTGCTTTACTTTAACATAATCACTGACAAATATTCTATATCTTTTTTTTTTTCCTTCTGTCAAATACGTTACTGTAGCACAGTCTCGCTTGGGCTAAAACATGTTCTCGTTGGAAAGTTCTGCAGGGAGCAGATAAAGTGTGTACAGTGAGATAAGGATGTCATCTATATGACACGTCACAGAATACATGTACTTGTATGGTAGATTAAATAGCATTGACTTCCCATTGCATTCTTAGCACACAATAACTATAAAACTAACTTATATTAAAATGAGTAAATATTRTCTCTATGAATATAAAGTACCCTCTAAGCTGAAGGCAGTATAGCACGTGTAATATCTCTACTGTTCTGTGTCTGCTAATCTGACATTATTTGATAGTATATAAGAAGGACGGTTTTTACAAATAAAGTTCTCTGTGTTTATTCAGTTTGGTTGTTTTTTTTCCCCTGTGGAGTGTGCTGCACCTGTTCTCAGTTAGTTTTGGCCTCTCTTTCCATTGATATCTATGTCACTGAATATTACCTTTTGGGAGGTCAAGGGATAAACATTTCTAGTTTGTATGTGGAACTGATCATGTGTAGGGATTTGTYGGGTGTTCTTGATGCTCACTGTAGTGGCAGGATAGAGATGTAAACAGTTTTGAATATTTTCTACTAGCCTGTAAGATTTAAAAGTTTCACATACAGTTTCAAAAAAAGAGTGGAACTTTCAAAGATATTTTTAGAGATCTTGTGTTTCATTCCAAGGGGATCATTACTAATAAATAATCAAGGTATGTGAAAAATTAAGAATTAGATCAAAATTCAAATTTCAGTCCTACTAAAATGTGTTAATACTGCTAACTGATGGCTTAGGTTAGGCCCATACCTAGGCCTATGTTTCCATTTTTGAAGTTTGAGATATACTTGATTAAAAAAAAAAAAGTATTTTTCACAATTACTATGAAAGCATAGTTCTCAAGGTAATTGAGTGTACCATACTTTTGTTTTTAAATGAGAGAGAAGAAAGAGTATGCAGTGAATTGTCAAAAAGCTTATAGATGCATTGAACTTAGGTATTTGTTGCTTTACTATATTCTTTTGAATACAAAGTCAGTTAAGTTTTTAATTATGTAATGTCAGTTACTGAGAAACCATGTAATGAATTGTGAAACTCCAGACTGGCCRTGATATTTAAACTGAAGAACTGGCAATGAATTTCATTCATTGACAGGATGCAAAAACTGCTCCTCTGTTTTACAGCCTGTAGTAGCCGCTATTAATAATTTTAAAGACAAGATTTGGTATGTCTGTAACATTGCACAATTGCTTCATAATCTGTGAAAGACTAGAACTTGTAAGTTCTCTTTCTGGTGTGCTGCTTGGTCAGGTTTTCCCTTTTATAAACTTGTCTTTTTGCTTTACCTTTTTAAGGGTAACACTTTGCAGTTGTATTTTTTGTGTATGTGCATTTTGTGTTTTCTTTCAAAGGGGTATACAGTATTGCTTATGTGGAAAGCTAGATCCCCTTTTAGTAGGAGATGAGTTACAGAATTTGAGTCCTTAGATGGTCTGGTTTAAGGATAAGGTTTTTAGACTTTAAGATAACTAAGACATCTCAATACATATCTATGATAGAAGTTTGGTAGTAATTATATAATCTGAGGGGAAAAATATATAAATTCTGTAAGTGATGGAGATAAAACTCCTGTTCTATTGATCTTAAGTATTACAGATTGGTTTACCAGTGAGTTGAAGATATTTGCTGTTGAGACATTCCCAAATCATTCATTTCTTCTCCTCTTAGCTTCCTGGGAGGGGCATAATAATGGCACACAGCCTTGAGATGGTYGTAAATTACGCTGGAGTTGAAGACACTTCAGGATACTTGCATCGTAAAGATAATGTGAAGCCATCCATAAGTGAGTTTGGAACCTAAGCACAAGACTTTTGATTTGCACAAATTCATGGCTGTATTAATGCTATATAAAACACCTTTGTGATGTAGAGTTTGTCTCATTTTCAGAAAAGAATTATGCATTTAGGAAAGACCTTTATGCAGGAAGTTCTAGAAGTTAAGTGAAATTTCAGTGCCTGACTTCAGGAAAGTGATACACAGACTTCTAGCTTACTCTAGTGAGAGACCTGAGGACAAATCTGTGTACTAAAGAGTGAATTAGATTTAGAAAACATGAGTTGTGGAGATTTTAATTTAGATAACTAAGAGTGGATTCCTGAAAGAATTGCTTACAATGAATTACAGTTTGATTTGTTTTGGAAACTGGAGAGTTCACCACGAAAATCTGTCTGGCCTTGGTTTCCCTCTGAATTTTATTTTGGTRTAGGTGCCACATAAAGATCATCTCATCCAAGTGAAGAAAAACATTACTTGAAATCAAAGCCTTACACTCAACAAATGTCAAAGACTGTCAGAGCTGAAGAGGTGAGAGGGGAAATTGTCTTTTGTTCTACCCTGAAAGGCAACTGTATCAATTTCATTACTCCTATGTGGATTCTTATTGTCACAATGTCAATTTCATTCTTGTTTTTTGTGATTCTTGCTAGAACAGCAGTAAAATATGCTCAGTATGGTACTCAGCAGATGTGGAAGGCCAGCTAAAGAAGGATTTGAAAATACTAATGGTAGTATATTAATAGGTTTTATTTTACCTCTTTCTGATCTGGAGGGACTTACTGATATAAAATATGTTTTCCAAAGAGAACCAGGGTTGAAAATCCTTCAGAAAGTTYTTGTGCCCTCTTCTTCACTAGAGTATGAACATTACTTAGTTGTGCAGTTTGCTGAGTGTGCATGTTCATCCTGAGCATGAATTAAGAGAGTGAAGGAACAGTAAGATTTGTATAGTAGGCAATCCTTGACGTATTAAACAAAGGCCAAAGAAAGACTGTTTTGCTCTTGGCATTGAAAGGTCAGCTCTGTTTTACTAGAACAGTAGCGAAAATTTAAAAAGCCCTGTGGGGCTCAGGCCTCATGACTGATGGCCAGATGGACTTCTTGAGAGAGACTGCACATGCCCCTCTGTTTAATAAACAAAGGATATTTAGTATTTTTAACTGACTTTTGAGTAGAAATGAACAACAGAAAATGATGCTTCATATATATTCGACTGTTAGTGACTCATGCCCATACTAGTTGAGTCAGAGATGTGGTAATTATCATCAGAACTAGTCATTAAATTTCCTAACAGTTGATACGTGAAAATTCTTCTTGTGAGGACATAGTCTGTTTCTGTTAAATTTAGCATGTTTACTATTTACATTTGGCTCTTATTTTGGGAAGAAGCTTGTGTTTTTCATTGCTGTCCATATAACCCTGCTGATGTGAAATTTAAAACTAGTTTGAAATAATGTTCCTTGAATACCTCTCTTTTAGACATTTTAGGCTTTCCCTGTAGAAGAAAACATGGCCAACAGAGTCACAGAATGGTTGAGATTGGAAGGGGCCTCTGGAGATCATCTAATACCCCTGCTCAAGCAGGGTCGCCTAGAGCATATTAGCAGGATTGCGTACAGGCAGGTTCTGAGTATCTCTAGAGAAGGAGATGCCTCAACCTCTCTGGGCAACCTGTTCCAGTGCTTTGTCACTCTCACAGTAAAGAAGTTTTTCCTCATATTCGRGCAGAGCTTCCTCTGTTTCAGTTTGTGCCTGTGGCCTTTTGTCCTGTCCCTGGGCATTATTGAAAAGAGTCTGGTCTCATCCTACTCGACACCCTCCCTTAAGGTATTGTAGACATTGATAAGATCCCCTCTGTCTTCTCTTCTYCAGGCTAAACAGGCCCAGCTCTCATAGCCTTTTCTCACAGGAGAGATGCTCCAGTCCTCTGATCATCTTTGTATCTCTATGCTGGACTCTCTCCAGTAACTCCATGTCTCTCTTGTACTGGGGAGCTCAGAACTGGCTGCAGATGAGGCCCCACCAGGGCTGAGTAGAGGGGCAGGATCACCTCCCTCGACCTGCTGGCAACGATCTTACTAATGCACCCCAGGATACTGTTAGCATTCTTGGCCACAAGAGCGCATTGCTGGCTCATGCTCAAATTGTTGTCCACCAGCACTCCCAGGTCCTTCTCTGCAGAGCTGCTTTGCAGCAGCTTGTACTGGTGCATGGAATTATTCCTCCCTAGGTGCAGGACCCTGCACTTGCCCTTGAACTTCATGTGGTTCCTTTCCACCCAGTTCTCCAGCCTGTCTAGGTATCTCTGAATGGCAGCACAGCCTTCTGATGTATCAGCCACAACCAGACTGGTATCAACCACAACCTGGTAACAAGGGAGGAATCCTTAGAGAATATTATGGAGTTAATTCCTGGCAGCAACATTTTTGAATCTGTGATTTTTTTCGTGCCACATTGTTCAGTAATGGTTGAGGTCTTTAATTTTGAGCCACAGCAATACTACTTAGTTTCTTTACTTTCACTGGCAAATTTAGATTGTCAAATATTCTTCAGGAACACATATAGGTTCAGTGATAATTTCCTGTCACAAACAGACCAACAGTATTTATTATCATATCATTACTCTCACAATAGTTGGAGTGTATTGGTGACTAGCTGGGAATTTGTAACTAATAAAGCATCTTGCCTTATGGTGTTCTTGGATTACYTTATCCATTGAAAGTTAGTCAGTTAGAGTATGTGTGTTTTTGCACACATAAGCCACAGTTTTAATGTTTTCTTATTTTTTCACTCTATTTCTGCACACTTGAGTGCATATACAGGCACACAAGCATGCACACACATACATATATGTGAATCTAGATCCCTTTGGAGGAAGGGAGTGGTGATGCCACCTAGCAGAGTTTTGTGGAATATTAYATGCAAAGGGGCATATGAATTAGAAGTTGCCGAATGTGTCGCTGTCGCATTTGTGTTGATGGCTTCCCTGCTTAATGTCTTGCCTTCCACAGTTTTGTAATGGGCCTTGCTGCTCATCAACAAAAAGTACTGTGAGTGGCTTTAGTTACTATTGTTGTGCTACGAAACCCAGGAGCTGTGCTGACTTGTGAGTTAGTTCTTACTTATAGTTCTGCAAAGTAATAATCTGAGCTGGATCAGAAGACTTGAAGGAAAATTTATGTGTGAAATTGGGCTTTAGATTTGAAGCTCTGCAATTCATGCATTTTTCTCTTTCCTAGCAGCAGAGATGTGAGAGCTTTTGGTTCCTGTCCCGTACTAAACTTTGTGAATTGTCTTTTGTAGATGCATAAGAAGAAAGATTGACTCTACAGAATCCGTAGTGCTTAATGCCCTGAATTTCTAGTCTGAATTGTTGCTTTCATGAGTGTTACTGACTGTTCACGCCGAATACTGTGTTTTCTAGCCGRTACTTGTAGATAGCCATTTTTGATCCATCCATTATTTGTAGAAACTGAACCACAAACACAAGCAAACAAAATAGTTACCAATATCTACTTGGATGTAATTCATAAATTGAAAGAAGAGCTAAATTAAATGAATTTGTTATTAAAAGTCAGCTGAAGTGAATAGGAAATATTTTACCTAGCACAGACGTTGCTGTTTAGAGGAAGAATGTGACATATTTCATGCAGGAGAATCAGTTTATGTCACAGATTCTGATGTGTGAAAGAGCTTGTTTCAGTGCTTTCTGAACGTATAGCTGTCTGCATACTTTTGTTTACATATAGTGTTTTTTTTTTTTGGGCCGTGACAAAATTAACATGTAAGTAGTGATACCATACCAAGATAGAAAGGAATTTCCCAGCGCTATTGTCTGTTTTCAAAACACCACAGGTCTACATTAGGACCTTTTAATCTAGTCATATACTTGGCTCTTCTCACTTGCTCTTACTTTTATCACAGGCAATAATTTTTTTATTTTCAGCCCAAGAATATAGCTGCATTTTTAATAGACTGGAGTAGTACAGAATATTACAAACTGAATAATACTTCAAACTGTGTTTTTATGCTGCTGTTCTGAAATGAGAATTCAGGAGATCCTGAAGTCTCCTCTTATTGATTGCCATATTGTTGGGCAAGTCACTTTTTCCATTTTGAAGCCGATGGGGATGTGCATGTCAAAGCAGAATTGCTTGTTTCCGGTAGCATACAAATATATCAAGAAAGAGAAAATCTTCCTTGTTCTATTAATGCTACCAGTTTGAGATGTGGAAAATAACCTGAAATAACGTGACAGAAATTAACACAAGAGTGACATTAAAAGGAAATTTTCTAATTTGAGATTTGACACTATTCTGGTCTTCATAGTGTTAGTGAATATTTAATGGATCAGACATCTACTGAAAGGACATATACTGAAWTATTTATGGGCATCTCAAACTCTTGAGTATTTAACCCCTGAAACATTGAAATCCACAGCTGAGGCTTAGTTACTCTGATGTACTATTCATTCCTAGGCTTGATCTCAGACTATTTTATTTCTGATTACTTAAGCAGTATTAGTCTACACAGAATAAACAAAATTAAATGGATATTCTTCAGATGCTGTACCTGAATACTCTGGAATTCCACTAGCTATTCTGATACTATTGAATTTTCTCTGAAGAAAAAAGTGTTTCTGCTGAGTTAAACCACTAGCAGCATGCTTTTGATTACTGCAGTGCTTCTTAGAGGTGATGTTTGGAGTTTGTTTTGGCGTGAATGAATCTTTGTCAAAGAGCTGTATCTTCATTATCTCTAATGAATTAGTTGGCTGGATATCGGAACTTCACAGGATAGTTTCTACATTCTGCTTGAGACATTACGGAGGATAAAAGCACTTCTGTCTCTATATTGCATGTGGCACACTGTTGACTGCTCCAGCTGCAGATCACTTAACTAGCTGCCACTAATGGATGTAGAATAAATTTCCTCAAGACTTTTTCATTCATACTTACAAATTATGCCAAGAAAGGTTGCTAAAGTCGTGAGCTTTTGATGAACATCTATACCAGCAATTAGTGAACTATGAAAACAAATTCATTAGCATCAAATGTTTCAAGTGGAATGAAAGTTTCTGTGTAGAAAACACAATAGTAAAATTTTTTCTTCTCCTGATTTGATGGTGAATTTAAATGGAGCTGAGAAGAAAGGGTGAAAACTGTAAACRAAGTGTGCTGTCTTCTCTGTTTTTACTGCATTTCTTAAAGTGTATAATCATTTTGATAAGTTTCCCCACATCCTGTTGATGTGCAAATACATGTTACAACAGTACAAGATTATGGAAGTGTTTCTGTTCTGTCTTGAGGCAGAGTTTGACTTCTCTGCTGTTGGACAGAACCTGAATAGAATAGATAAAGCCTATTCTTACACACTTACGAGTTGTTAGGGCTATTCAGATATGGAGTCAGCTCCATTCCTGCTTTTTTCTCTCTGTGTCTGTCTGTSTGTCTCTCCCGCCCTTTCCCAACTCTGCTTTTCCTCTCAGCTCTACTCCAAAGTTCTCCAGTAGTTTTTCTCATAGTTGACCTGATCGCTSAGATCCTTCCCGTTGGTTTCAGTGTCCTTTCCAATTATGTACATTTCTTTATAAAGAATGTAATTCAACTTTTTAAAAGTAAAAGGAATATGTTGAACTGGAGGAGTCTGGAGACCAATCAGAAAGCAATAGAAGACCATTTTATGATGCTAAAATAACAAAATACATTCAGTAAGTACCTGAAGGGAGGGTGTCAAGGGGATGGGGACAAACTCTTTTCAGTTGTCCCATGTGACAGAACAAGAGGCAATGGGCAGAAATTGAACCACYGGAAGTTCCGCCTGAACATGAGGGGGAATTTCTTCCCTGTGAGAGTGACGGAGCACTGGAACAAGTTGCCCAGAGAGGCTGTGGAGTCGCCTTCTCTGGAGATCTTCAAGGCCCGCCTGGATGCAACCGTGTCTAACATGCTCTAGGTGACCCTGCTGAGCAGGGAGGTTGGACTAGATGATCTCCAGAGGTCCCTTCCAACCTTACTGGTTCTATGATTATATGACCTAATTCATGCAAAAGCTGATGCCAAAAGAAGAAATGTGAGTGATGCATCAAGTGTTGTTAAATTCAGAAATATGCAATCAGTTCAGGACTATACAGACAATGTCTATCATCAAAATTAATTGCACGGCATACTGATTCATCCTGTTTTCTGTCCTCTGAGACAGAAGTATAGATAAAAAAAAAATATAGTATTATTGACCTTCCTAAAATGTGAAATAATTCTGGCAATACAGGTGTGTGTCAACTGACTTATCCACATAAATATGACAGATTCAGATTTACCAAACTTACAAAATTACCTATTTTTTGACATTTATAGAGACCACTGGCATTTCTGCATCTTTTTTTCCTCATTAAGTTGATGTTAAAAATATTTAATGCAATTCTTTTACCTCAAGTATTTAGAAGTAGTATGTTTTCTAGAGACTAGTTCAGCTAAATTAATTTAAATCATTGAGGTAACTTCTCTGAAACAAGTAAAATGTTTTACACCAGCTAATGATCAGATCCTCAAAGCTGTTTCAAGTGGGATTTATCTTATCTAACTTTACTGACTTAAAGTGAGCCTTGCAACCTAGGGCTCCCTTTATAGTCTATGGAGAAAAAAGATCACTTCCAAAAGGTGATTCATCTGACCTTAAGTGTCTGTCTGAGCTACTTCCAGAGGATGATTCATCTCACCTTCTCTTCTCCTGTGTGTGGATTACAAAAATGAAACTTAGTTATACTCATCTAAAGTTAGGTGAGACATATTCTCAGTTCATGTGTGTTTCTTATGCTACGTAAGGTCTTTAATAAGCTGAGTTCTGTTCTAGAATCCATTTGCCTGCTAGGAGGTGGTGCAGATGCTAGATAGTAGTATTGCTAGTAGAAATACTCAATTTCTCTGAGAAGAATTACTGCGAGCTTTCATAGCTTGACATATTCATCATGTCTTGGTTCTCTTCAAGTGTTGATAGAGCAAAGGTATAGGTTGGTTAGAATATTTAGAAAAGTCTGAAAATCATGGGATATTGTTGTACTGAAACAACACAGTAATTTTGGTGTAGTCAAAATCTACAATACTCAATATAGCTTGCAAATAAATTAGAGTTTACTAGTGTTTGTATTTATGCCTTACTAAAATGGCAGTCCTGTGTTGTGCATGCAGATCACAAATACTAGGTAACTAGATTGTGCATAGACAGGAATTGATGTGATCATGTTTTTACATCGTCCCTGAACTAAGCATCGCAGTGTTAAGTGGTTTCAAGTTCGAGACATAATAATCCAAGTATATGAACAAATCCAGGTACTACGGATCAGACTCTACTTGTTTTAAGGCTAGATTGCATAAACAAAACCAATATGGTAATGCTTATACACTCACATTGATAATGTAACTCAATCTCCCATCTAAAGCATTAGATCACATGTGATCTAGCATCCTTGTGAAGATTTTTATACATTTATAAATAAATATATTTATAATGTATATATTCTAAAGGAAAAGACATACAGCAAAGAAGAAGTTTTACTGACTGGGCTGGGTGTGTTGCCTGACAGCTGTCTTTGGTAGTATTTGGAAATGGGGCAAAGTTAATTTTAAGCAGTCTTTATTCCTTAATTTTTAAGCTAACTTCATTACCACTTTTTCTTCATTACCATATTATTTTGATTGRGAGTTTCCATAACATTACAAAAGCATCAAGATCACTATATAAAATTGTGCTACACTTTCTATGTGCATTCCCAGGCTCTTCAAACTGTGTATATTTTTACCAGTCCTGTATAATGAGAGAGAKAATGAAATAGTGAAAACTGAGGTTATGCTTTAGTGAAACTTGAAATGTAAATACCTAGAGCTGTGTATCTATTCAAATGTAGATTTTTTTCTAGAAAAGCAAAAGTAAAAATGGATTCTTGGGTTGTTCAAAGGTTTTTCTGAAAGTTTTTTGGTAATGCTTGGTTACTTTGTCTTGAATATCAGTATCTTAAGAAGAAGGTATYTTAGGGATTAGCTTTATATTCAGGCTGACCAGTACCTCTTTCTGTAGTAGTATTCAACATATATAAGCATAGCTGAATGTAATCCTAAAATATGAAAGCTAAAACTTTATTTTCCTTTGTCATACAGACTAATATAATACTATACAAGTAGTACCTCAGGGGGGAAAGAAATACAGTTCAGTATATTAAGAGGCCACAAGTGTGAAGCAAGAATTTAGCTCTTGCTGTTTAGGGTTGTTACATCAAAGAAAATGAATGGTTAATGGCTGTAAAGCATAGCTAGTTAATTCTTTCTCTTTCCCACCTACACATTTTGGGACACTGACATTTGATTTCTTGAAAGTATGTCCTTTCTCTAACCCTGCGGCTGTCTAGTTTGCTGTATTTCCCAGATTGCAGCCTTGTGAGCTGTTGTAGTGTCTATCAGTATAAGTCACATTGAAAGACCAAGGCTTTGATAACGAATAACAGAAATTGAAAAGAAACATGAGATATACAAAAAAATTTTATAGTTCCTATTATCTTAGTGGAGGGGAGCCACTAATTTCAAGGCTACCATCTCCAAATTAATTATTCAGATTAACTGCTCAGCACCTTTTGCCTTTTTTTGTAGTTTTAGCAAAGATGTTAGTTATTTGTATTTTTCAATGAAGATGAAGTGTGTGGCTAGATATTGAATAYTGACAAGGCAAAATGGACTTAGAATCATAGAACCAGTAAGGTTGGAAGGGACCTCTGGAGATCATCTAGTCCAACCTCCCTGCTCAGCAGGGTCACCTAGAGCATGTTAGACACGGTTGCATCCAGGCGGGCCTTGAAGATCTCCAGAGAAGGCGACTCCACAGCCTCTCTGGGCAACTTGTTCCAGTGCTCCGTCACTCTCACAGGGAAGAAATTCCCCCTCATGTTCAGGCGGAACTTCCGGTGGTTCAATTTCTGCCCATTGCCTCTTGTTCTGTCACACGGGRCAACTGAAAAGAGTTTGTCCCCATCCCCTTGACACCCTTCAGGTACTTGTACACACTGACAAGATCCCCCCTCAGTCTTCTCTTCCCCAGGCTGAAGAGGCCCAGCTCTCGCAGCCTTTCCTCGTAGGGCAGGTGCTCCAGCCCTCTGATCATCTTTGTAGCCCTACGCTGGTCTTTGCTGAGATTGACTATGGCATAGTAATCCAATTTCTACTATCTTTCTTCTTTCTGTTCCAAAAGCCCAAAACAAATGCAGCCTCAAATTCACTTATACCAGAGCCCTAAAGTTACTATTTTCYACCTACTATTAATACTTACCTTCTATTTTGGTTAGAATTGTCTAAGGATTTGTGGATGACTAATAAATTCTGATACCTCAGTTGAGTAAATTCAAAGAGAAGATATTTGGGTTTCTCTCTCAAATTTTGTGAGCCAAATTGCATACCAAAGTTACCAAGCCAAGTATTAACCCATTTTAAACTAAGAAGAGTGATTTACAGAACTTACACTGGGAATAACAGCTGACCATTGACAACAGTGGGACAATGTTGTTATGCTGATACTTTATCAGTGGCTTCAAAATGAGGAATGTGTATTTCTTTGCCTCTCTGTAAAACCAACCAGCAAAATTAGGGTGTGCTTTTCACTTAAAAGGTGGTTGTGATTAAACAATCATTTCAGTTATTAGGGCTGTGAATACTGCTGCTGCACTTCATGTTCCCATCTTGATGTCTGGAGAGCTTCAAGTACGACTGGCACAGAAACTCATAAGATCAAGGTCAAACTGTCTGCATAATAAATGATAGGAGAGTAGTAATTCACTCACAGATGTAGCAACAGAGATGAATAATCTTCTTGTGATTAGTCTATACATTTGGGTATTTGCAAAACTCCATTACAGCACAATGAATCTTAAATTGAGTGTCCCTCTTAAAGGTCTTAAGGGACAATTCAACATTTATGTACTGCCTGTTTGCAGTACGTATTCACCGAAGATGCTGTTTTTTCAGAGTGATGCAAGAAAAGAGATAATTTTGCTTAACTGGGGTTAAATAAATAATAAGAGTAAAGATCAGTCCATTTTTAACTTTTTACTACCCGAAAAACATGAAATTTCTCTAAAAAGTCAGTTTCTGTAGGCTGGTGGCTAAAGTGTAGCACATTCCAAAGTCTTCTGCAGAGCCTACTTTTGAAATTAGAACTATTATGCAGTTTTTGAAAAGTTCAGTGTTGGCAGAATACTCTTACTAAAGTTGTAAAACATTACCTACTGATTTCAATGGGGAGATCTGGGCACATGACAAACTGCTGAAAATCTCTTTCTGAATCTTAGGAATGTGTGTAAAAGCATTGCCACTGATTTACTATTCAGTAGCATATTATCCTAAGACTTCATCTCTTGAGAGAGTTGTCATCTATGCATTATGATAGAGTTAGTCAAACAACATATAAATTACTTCTAAATAGTATCCCCAAATAATGATCCAAAGCAGATTTAGACCTCAAACTACATTAATATTTATGGCTTACAGATATCCTCACTAAGTTTTTAGAAAGTGATGTAAAAATAAGTTAATGAAATAGTTGTTGGGCGTTATGTGGAAAGTGTGCTTTGAGGAAATAAGGTCAGTCTGTCTGACAAACTAGTGGAATTAGCCTAAGATCTCTTCAAGTCAAAGCAGCCTTGGAAGAATTTCAGTGAAATGAAATGTTTGCAGTCAGTCTACAGAACAACAAATAATCGTTTGGCATCATGTGGAATGAATTTCACTTCAGAATAGAAGACCAACTGTAGCTACACATAAATGGAGGCCTACATTCCAAGCTTGCTGCTGTTAAAAGAAATACTTCCTGTGGAACTTGCACATTTGTTTTTGATAGCTATGCTGACACCTTAGGCCTTTTGTGAAATCTCTTATGATCAGGAAAAAAAAAAGAAGATAAAAAGATCTATTTTTACTTCCTTATTGATATTTTTTAAAAAAGAAGGTTTTGATGCATGATATGCCCATCTTTTCAAAGGCGTGTTTGAAGAAAGAGATTCTGGTAGAACTTGTGTCTAGGTACCGGACAGGAGGTTGAGATAGTGTTTGAAAGAGATATTTCCAAATGCCATATCTTGCTAGAAGGTATCGGTGCATGTATGGAAAGCACTTTTTTCTTTACATCTTTGAATCTCTATTTTTTTTGGCATCTAGCTCAGCRTTGGTCCCTAAGATGTGCGAAAAAGATGACGTGAGAGTCTGGAAGCTGGCAGTGATTCATGATTAAGACTTTTTGTTCTGATAGTGACCTCATTACTCTTTTTGCTGCATTAATTACACCTTCATTTCTCAGGTTCTGAGTAGATTCCTTTGCAGAATGAAAATGAGTGGTTGTGTTTCTCTGATGGATGAAATGAGATCTGTATAATTTTTGTCTTTGTGTACAAGCCAATTTATAAGAGGGGTATGAACACAGCTGTGGAGAGGGCTAATTCCTAAAGTTTAAGTAAGACAGTATTAATAACTTTTATGGTGATCCATAGTTCTATTTTGTTAAAGTTATGCAGTATTTCATCACATTACTGAAGTATACCAGTCATTTACTTGAAGCGATGGGGCCTATATTTGGCCCATTAAGGCAATGCAAATATGGCTCAGATGGGCACATTAGTTACAGGAACAACTTAATTAGGGTTGGGAAAAAAAGTGTGATTTAAAGTACAATAAATTACACAGGTAGACTATAAATTTTGTAAATCGGCCTATTAAGAAAGAAGTATATAACACAAGTGCAACAAAATTATTTTTTATTCCAAAAGGCAGAACACACACAATACAGATTTTTACAGATGTATTTTGAAAACATATCTTTTTCTGTAATTTTTGCTGCAAGCTACTGTCTATTTTGCATTTTTTTTCAAAATCCCCTCATCTAGAAAGGAATAATTTCTGATATAAACAGTGTTTTTGATTTTAATTGAAGTCAACTCCTGTATAAAACTGAGATAAGTGAGAAATTTCATTCACATATCATTTTACCACCTTTAAAACTCACTAGACCAAAGAAAATGTCCATGATAATGTATCTTATAAATAAAATAATGTTAAGAGAACTGTTGTGTTTCAGTAGAAAAACTAAAACTGAAATAAGTTAAAAATAAGAAAAAAAAAGAGAAATAAGAAAAAAGAGAGATCCAGAGTAACAGACATACACATACATTTATTTAAGGAAAGTTTAAGGGTCTTAAAAGCAATCATGTCAGCTGGTAACATAATAGAAAAATGGTATTGGAAGGCACTTCARGAGGTCATCTACTTCATTCCCTTGCCTCATGGCTGTATTTCTGTCATTCGTGTCAGGCGTTCTTGAAGGCCTATGGTGGTCAGTACTCCACAGACTCCATCTCCTTCTCTCCCTTCCCTCCCCTACTCCACAGACAATTTATTTTGGTGTTCAGCTGTCTTTACGTTCAGGAAGTTTTTGCTAATGATTACCCTGAATCTTTTATTAGTTGTTCCATTCACTATAAACATGGAGAGCTGACTATTCTTTTTCTCTTTGTAACAGTCTTCAAGAGGGTAAAAGATTGTCCTCTCATCCCCAAAGTTTTGCCTCCCTTACTCAAAAAAAGTATATTTACTTAAATCTTTTTCTCCAAAGTCCTGTTTTCTGGGCCTCTGATCATTCTTAGAACTCTTCGGTGGACTTTGTCCTTTTTTTCTATGCCTTCAAGTTCTGTATTCAGAATTGCAGCTGACACCCTTCTAATGTTGAACAGAGTGGTAGTATTACTTTGTGTGTGTTGTAGACTCCTGTTTAAGTATCCAGACTTTTCCACAGCCGTGTGATACTGGTGACTCATACTTAGCTTGTATAACCCCCAAGTCCTTTGTGCAGAAGTACTGCTGAACTGGTTGTTTTCCATTCTCTATTTGTGAGCGTGATTGTTTCTACTGAAGAGCAGTATCTTCCTTTTTGCGATGGGATTTCATTCTGTAGTGTTCAGATCACTTCTGCAATATTTTAAGATAATTTTCCATTCTCATTCAGTGCTACAACTTGCTTACGGTCCATCCCAACTTTGTATTGGTCACTGCAGAATTAGATTTCAGCAGAACTCAGTGTTCTTCCATTCTCGGAGGGAGATACTGAGAATTACTTTTAAGGTACGTTATCACACCGGGTTTGCATTACCTGGATCAGGTGCCTCTAGATTCATCCCTAAATCATTTTTGAGAATCCTATATTAAATAGTGTTAAAATAATCCTCATTCTTAAGTTCTATTCCATAATGAGAAGAAATCTTTCTGATAAAATACATAGTAAAATTTTCAAAATTGCCTGAATGGCATAGGCCATGTTTGCCCAGGTGCAAATAGACAGTTGAGCATTCTCTTTCTTCAAATTCCAAGTTAGCCAGGTATGAAATAGAGATCATGTTATTTGTGTTAATGTGGCACCAAGCCTGAGCTACTAAGCCTTTCTGAAAGGGCAGAGGGGATCAGGTAATTTATAATATTTTAACATAGGGATTGGGCTCATAGGTCACTTTATAAAGTGTTACTCTGAATTTTGGCTCTGAAACTTTGAAACAAACATGCTGTTACTGTTTACGGAGCATGACTATGTAAAATAGAGCTCATGTAAGAGGAGCTTACAGTCTAACAGTTAGAAAGCAAGGGCACAGGTGTTGGTTGGGATGAAAATCTGGACAGCTGGGAARTTTTAAAAGCCTAAAGGATAGCATAAAATAAGCTCAGTGAAGTAGGGTAAACAGGAAATAGAGAAATGTAAAGGATGCAAGTGGAATAGAGCAAAAGAGGAGGCAAAGGCAAAAGGAACCAGAGGATGAATTCTATAGATTCATGAAAATGATTTGAAGGAAACAGAGGGTAAAAGTAGGGGAGACCTGAAGAGAAGTTTAGTCAGTAGCTCTCCGTTTTGTCCTGAAAAATCTTTGTTTCAAACTTGATGGTTTCTACAGAGCCTTCCTATTGTATTCCCCTTCAAGCCCATTCAGTACACGTAAATATTTAAAGTGAGCAATTAAAGCCAAACTGCTGTCTCAAGCACCCTTCACTGGTTACTTCCATTCTGACTGAAGGAACAGTAAGATGGCCCCAGTCCTCTCACAGTGCAGTCAGTGCTGTCAGTGTCACAGGTCTCACAGTGACACTCTGTAGCTACTGGGTAAGAATACAAAGATTCAGCATGGTCACCGCAGCCAGGGATCTTCACTGTTTCATACACAATCTCCTTGAAGGTACATGTTTGCTGAACAGATGATACTGGTGGATATTTATATACTGGATCCTGAAAATTACAACAAAAAAAA
>NW_028185816.1:3317558-3348026 GCF_003343005.1 Rhea americana
CTGATGTGAAACTTAATGAAACCCATGCAGAAAGTCCCACTGAGATCAAAAAGCTTTCGACCACCTCATAAAAGTGTACCTAAGATTTCTCCTTTCTGTAAAATTGTGTGTCATTTAACTACCAGCTAAACCTGTAGATTAGCAGCTTAAATCTTCTAATTATTTTCTATTGCAAAGCAGAGAAGTCTCTRTAGTAATGGCTGTTTTGTTGTATCTTTTTGTAACCACAAATTGAATAAAAGGCAGAGATCCAGGTTAACATACTTTCAGCTCCAGTTATGCAATACAAGCCTAATGATAAAATGTATGAATGATGAACAGTGATTCTTGTCAGTAGTTGGCTCAAAATAAATACAAAACTTTAGGCATGGTCACCTGATACAATATTACTAATATTTGTACTCTGAAGCATATTTTATCAAACTTATATACATTACCACTTACTCTAAATTCAAACTAACAGGATTACATTCTCATCTCAGCAATACTGGAGCAGTTCCTAGTGACTCTTGTGAGCTAGTTGTCTACTAAAGAATAAGATTCCCTATTAAATCCTGTCAGATGTTGAACATTCTGGGGATTACAGGATATGCTGATTTCGTTGGAATTCAGGGACACAGAAGGAACCACAAAGATTAGGAGGTGCCTAAGTTCACTGTAAGGTAGGCACCTAAATTTCTTTGAGACAATTTTTAATTAACTGAGGGAATGCCTGATGCATTGTGAAAGTATTCCACCAGATTGAAAATATGTATTTTTTATGATATACAAGGGCTTGAAATAAGTCCCACATACCCTGTGACTTGTTTAATGTTTACATATGCTGTAARGGGAACAAAGTTAACAAGTGGTTTTCAAACCAGGTTGAAGGATGATTTTTTTTTTTGACTTTGTGTAATCTATAGCTAGGAAGCCAACGTATATAGCCAAGTAAAGGTCTAAATTTTACTACCATCTTCTCATCTCTCTCTTTGTGATTCAAACTGACTTGTCCTATCAGATAGCACAGCAGATTTACCCTGCCTAAATATTTGTTATGAACTCGAGAGCCTTATTTGAACAACACTTGGAAATAATGAATTCCTTGTCCTGAATTTTAAACTTAAGATCCTTACCCTTGTGAAGCAGTATCCAGAACACCATGTGGCATTAACAGTAATACAAAATTCACATTCTTCTCTTTCCACTGCTATAGTAATATTGGTGAGCTGACAGGTATTGCAACAGATTGCTTTCCAACAGAACAGCAGTACATAACAATTAACCGTCTTCATCCTGTATGTGAAGCAGAAAACACATCTATACTGGAGAAACGTGCAATTATTTTCAACACAGAATATTTTTAGAAATGGGCAGAAACTGAGTTTTCACATTATCCTCCAGTGGTTCTGTATCAGGAAGCTTTCAAAAATATCAGCAATGAGAACAGAGGATGGAGTTAGCAAATAGATCTGTCTGTGTGGTTATTGTTAAAGGAGTTTGATTTTTCCCAAGTGACCTAAAGTATTTCTGTGCAGAATAATAATATCTAAGCACCATATCATTTTCAGTCAAGTATTTTGACTGAGTTCTTGTACAAAGAATTAGTGTCCTACCTTTTATGAGAAAGAAAAAGGATAAGCAAGAGCAAAAAAAAAATCTGTTTTAAAAAAGCAATTAATTGCATACAGTGTTTGCAATTTGAAAGAAGACTTCTAAACCAAGACCTGATGAAAACTTACCTGTATTCTCCTTGCTTTCCTGGTAACAGTTGTGGTGAAAAGAAAGCCCTGTGCTTACCTTTTATACTGAATCATGTGTAACTTATACCTTGAGGATTTGCAGTGTTTTAATACAGCAAGCATTAGTTTGGTACTTGGTGAAAGAGGATTAGTGTTCAGCCAGACAGACAGATCAAGCCTTGTTAAGAGGAAAAAAGAAAAGCAAAACACGTTCAGGAAATGGTGGTGAAGGTTACTGTCACAATGTCTTTTTAAAAGTTTYGTAGGATTTGATTCAATGGCACTTGCAAATAGTTGGACATTCTGCAAATTGGAAATTGGTTGAGAAGCCTATTTTTTGAAAGAAAAGTTCATGTGTTTTAACTGAATTTTATGGCAGTCTCCAAACTGATATGCTGGGGTGCACGCTGATCCCCTTATCATCTATAGCAGAGGCATTGCCAGAGTGTTTCTGGGTTAATGACTATGTTGGAATTTTTCGGAGTACCAATCTTGATTGCTTTTTTCTGAGTTAGGCCTGAATTACTTTGCCCAGTGGGCTGCATATATACTTGTTTATTGATCTGTTGTCCAAGAAAGGTTGTGGTACGAGATTTGGTAAACCATAGATAACATTTTTTTTTTAAAAAAAAAAACAATTAAAGTACCACTGTATCCCTCAAAGTTCAAGTTTCTGTATCAATATAGGCAGTCCTGGTACCAGTCTGTTGCCTGGTCACATTTTTAAGTTCATTTAAAGGATGCCTATATTGTGGCAAGGGAGTRTAAAAATATCATAATTAGGCTCCAGACCTGTGTTTTCTATCTGTGATCTCAGATCAAGTGTTGTTGTCTTACAAGGAAAATGCTAGTATTTCTAACAGGCAACCATGCAAGCTCCCTACTTTGTCATTAGGATAAAAGATTCTGTGAACGTTGTTCCCTTTGTCACTGCCCTTCTTTCTGCTTTCACAGGTTGCATGTAAGTGTTCCTCTTCACAAGAATACTGACAAAGAAACAGCTTTGAGTTTCGCATATGATCGCTCCTGGGGAAAATGACTCACAGAAGCACTGTGTTTACTATCAGCTGTGCCCAGAACAGCCAGTCTTGCTTTATTATGACTATTCTATTATGGTCAGTCTGACTTTTACAGAAATCCATCCACAAAAGACGACTAGACAAGGACATACAGTTAAAAGTATTTTGTCGTGAAAAGAAATTCTCATGGACTTATTAGTTGTCCTGCAAGCAGGATACTTTTCAAAGTGGCTTTTACAAATGAACCCTTTGAGTGTCTTGCACTTTGTCCTGTACTGGCCATCTGTTCCAGTTCCCATGTACTCTGCAATGCCTTAATTTGTTACTGAATTTCCTATCACACCAAAGTTAGAAGGTGATCAGAAAATTTTCCCTAGATGTCTCCTGTAATTATAGTTTTATTTAAATGAAAAYACAGCCTAATTAAAAATTACAGAAGTCAAAGAAGCAGACATCTACCTTTTTACTTCCTGATAATACAAATTTTGTGCTTATTTGATAATGGTCTTTTGCATTGTTTAGTCTCAGCAGGATAGTACTTCTCAGACAAGTTTCTCACTGCTATAAATCACTAGCTAAATCCAGAGATGCCAGGCAAAAGCTGATCACAATTCTATCCATACTGAAGATCTGCCATTTTTTTAGTAATGCAAATTAAATAAAGTGAAATAAACTGTATTTGCAAAGGACAACACAGAAAATCTAATTTCTCAGTTGCAGTGATCTGTTTCATGATCTGAGAAAGTTGCACACATTCACTAAAGCTATAGTTTCACAAGCATTGATTTTAGAGTGCAAACTTAGAACCTGTCATGCTTTATTCTTCCCTCCCTTAGTTGCTTGTTCCTGGCCAGTGCTGTGCCCTCAGTTGTGGCAACACAAAATAGGGAAATCACTTTGATTAAAACAAAAACTCAAAAACCCAACTCTTTTACGGCATCATTTTTAATCTACATCACTTCATTCCACAACCAAATGAACAAGTCTAGTGGTGTAACTGGGACTGTTTGGAGGGTGGGAATGAATGGGGAAGTTCAGGAAACACTTTACCTGGTTTTCTCACTGAAAAAAGTTCATGAATCCACACTGTAAAGACAATATAAACTCTTCCTATAAGAGGATTTCATCATGACACTGACATCAAGGACATTTGTTTCTTTATTCATTAATTCTAGGTTAGTTTGTCATCTATCGGCTCTGCTAAATTGATCAAGTTAATGGATAGGCAGCTTTAGGGTAATATGAAAWTACAAGTTGAAATCAATTAACCTACAATTCTTCATCTGAGGAGTGATAATTTGGGGAGCTGTTGTTACTTTGTTGACTGTGATTGTTTTCCCATACCTTTTCCTAGAAAGATGCATTAAGTGACTTCTCATGCAGGCAAGATGCTGTATTTAAATATGTTTTTTTCTAAGATTATCTGTTCATACTTCTGGGAAATGTTTATATGCTGACAATACCATACTTTCTAAAGTTTATATTCCCATTAGATTAAAAAATAGTGTATGGTATGGTGAAGGGAATGACAGGTGTTATTCTCCCCCCAAAGCTGCCTTTTCACATTTCTGTGGATGTTACGTGTGAGTGCTTTAATACCAAATTTTGCATCTATTTGAGCAATAGAAATACTTTTAAATTGTTTCTACTTTAAGTGAGGGAACAATGTAAGAGGGGTGAACGCTTCCTCCATACATGCTACAGCAATACAAAGAGTTAAAAAGTGGTCTTATCTATCCAGTTCTCAAGTAGTATCATTTGGCCCAGATTTAGCAGTAGCCAGTGTGCCTCTATGCTGAATGCTGGGTGTTGGCCAGATTGCCAAAGAGGAGTTATTGAAGTGAAACTCCTGGAATTCCATTGTTGTTAATGTAAACAGCCTAGGAAATTAAGAGATATTAGTGGCATGTCTATACAGAAAAGTTCAGGCGGCCCTGTGTGTGCTCTGCTTACACTTGGAGCTGGTTGAGCATATATTTGGTATCTCTCCAACCCTGTTACCAGGGTTTACTATCTGGGATATAGCATTGCATAAATGCAGTTCACAGATCTGGAACGTGCTTGCAAATGACCAGTTTGGATTGGGACAAAGGAATTGTACTTTTTCTTCACCTGTCCAGTGTTAGCTTACTAGTGGGTCCATAGTTCACAATACAAGCTCTGGCAAGCCCCATGAAAGGACTCAAATCACTGCAGATCACCAGGAATGCAAGAATTCGGTTGGAACAATTAATGTTTAATGGTCGAGGGCTCTGTTAGTGAAGACGCTGTATTTCTATTGAATTCCTTGAGGAATTTGCCATATTCTGTAATGAAAAATCAGATATCTGATCTTCAGTGTGAACAGGGAGCTATTCTCAGCACAAGTAATGCTATAGATTGAGATTCTTCAACCTCTGTACCACCCATAGCAGGCATTAGATTCACCCGGTTGTATTAATGCCTTAGTGGTATCTCGGGGTAAAAGGCTCTCTGGAAAGCCTCCAGAAATATTCTGGAAACTAGGTAAGAGCATTCTTCAGTCAAATCTTGACAGGCTTCAAATCAGAAAATTTAGAAATATACTGCTTTACAGTTTTCCACAATATTTTACGTGAATGTTAAGAGTCTGTTTGGATATTTTAATTGTTCCTTCTATATCTTGCTTTCCTAAGGGCAAGGGCTGAGGAAAAAAAAAAAAGATTGTCTCTGCATTGCTGTCTTAGAGTTTATTTTTACTTTTGTGTTTTGGTCAGTATATGGTATGGCTGTTTCCTGTGGACTATTTACTGGTGTAACCCAGCAAACCATTATCACCTGTGCAATCACAAGAGAGCACTTGCTTTGCTATCTCTAATCACATACTTCAACTAGAAGTGCTGTGATGCATTCTGCTAGTTCTTTTTAGGAGTAAATTCTTTTTGTTTTTATGAAAACATTTAATAAAAAAGTAATAACTTCCTTATATATATATATATATATATATATATATTATAGCATATAATATATGCTATATACACCCATACACCTAAACTAATGACAATTCCTTTCAGCAAGAGGGGTGATGGTAAGACTAGGAAGTCTGTCGCTATCAGTTGTAAATCTGCCCTGACATGGTAGTTTGTATCTTCCAGAATTCTAACTTCRGCATAAATGAAATTGCCTGATGCTATTGGAACACTTCATCATATGTGTGCAGCTCATCTACCATAAGTAATAAATCTGACTCTGTCCTGATAGAAAATGTACTGAACATTCCAGTAGAATGACCGCATCTCATATAAAATAATAAGTTTTATCTGTAAATTTTTCCAGCTGCAGACTAGCTTTACTTTTAATGTATTTTTTTAAAAAAGGGTCTAGGAACTCGATTTTAAGTTTCTTAGATTACATGTTTTAGGTCTTGTTAAATAGATATAAGACCAGGCCTGTCTTGATTTAATATCCTCGCTGTCCTCCTTTTATGCGCCTGTCCAAATCTGATCCTGCACACGGCCAAATTTAACCTATCTGAGGTATTTAAAGCAAAATACCTTATTGCCACAACTGAGTGATTGAGCAATTGGTGTCCTTGGAGTACAGAGATTTCCATCTGCTTCAGAACTGGTTTAGGAATCTCCAGATGGGGTCAGTGTTGTTTACTTCAGCATTAAGTAAGTTGATTGGTGTTTGTGTTTTTGCCAGCTTGCTGCTGGAGGCAGATGAGTTCTTTCATTGCGCTACCTTCTGTATTGCCTTTGGGGCTCATTCTTACCAAATTCGGTGGAGAGACTTCCTTTGCCTTGGTAGTAATTGGGCTGAGTACTTGGTCACTATTGTTCAGTATAGTTATTGCTGACATTAGTTTCCTAGCTCTGATGATGCAGAATTATTAAGTGGCTTGTTCCTGCCAAACATATAGCTGGATATTTGAAATTAATTAGTATCAGCTAGGGAGTTAATCATTAATGAAGGACTGACAGACCCACCCATATGGACTCAGAATACTTAACCCAGAGTATTAGCTGAGATACTAGTTTCTGTTGCTTAGAGAAAGGGCAGTACATTCCTTATTTCCAAATACTTGCACAGTCTTTCTTAGTCTGTGTGAGATTCCCACTTGAAATCAACAGCAGCAGGGCCTAATCTGCCTGAAAAGTGTTTATTAAAACACTCACCAGTACAAGAAATGATACAGATGTTTATACTGTTGGCATAAACAGTTTGTCTCAGATGATGTAGATTCATCCATGGCTGATATTTATACCAAATTTCTGAAATATAGCTATGAAACAGCTGCATTTTCTTACCCAATTTAGTGATTGATTGGGATTCTTGCAACCTTTGACTATTTACTGTTACAAAAACACTGTGTGATTTTGGCTTATGTAAGATCATTTGGTGACTCCAGAGGTAAATAGTATGCAAGCTGTGCCAAGATTCTTCTCAACAGTAAAKAAGTTTAAAAGTTATGTATTTGTTAGGAATGTTTCTTTCTGCCAGATTAAATCAATTTTTATTCTTTGAGCTTTTTACCATCTCACTGTGTTTACAAGTACTTTATTTTTCCAGTGAAATCTAGTTTTTTCTAAGAATAGCTTTTGTGTATGTGGAAAAGAAGCAATTTGATCCTGTGACAATCTTGGAGCAATACTGTTTTCTTTTTAGCCTTCTTGATATATGCAGTGTTTTTCAATAAAAAATCTTTTTGAATGAACTTAAAATAGATCAGTCATATTAGAAAAGTGTTTACAAAGCAAGGAAGAGACCCCATGGACAATATGTCTCAGGCAGTATATACCATTAATATATAACCAGCTAAGGTTTCCTTTTTTCTTGAGTTATGTGAGCAGTTCTTGGGACTGTGTTGTTTTACTCTTAGRCTGTTGATAGCTGAAGAGCAGAAATATCTGTACAGGGATGTGAGTTGAAGAAACTAGAAATAGGGGTATGAGGTGCACCTGATATRATTCATTATGGATTGTCTTCGAGGGTCTTGCAAAGAGACGTGCCCAGATCTGCAGTCCTGGTCATGAGTACTTGTAAAGAGGGAACCGTGTTAAGTGGCGTCATCTTCCTTACTGAGCAGAAGTGGAGAGCCCTCTGTGCATTTACACCTGACTCAGATTGCAAAGGAAGAGAAGAGTCCAGTGTGAATGGAAGCAACACTTTGTTTACTTTGAAGAGAGAGAGAGAGGGTGAATTGTTTGTTTGTGAATCTTCTATTTCATTCTTAGAAAAGAAACCTCGAAAGTTTGAAAATCTTCACAGAAGAAAAGCTTTTTGCATTGTTGAGTTGCTTCAAGTTGCTGTCTTTCTRTCTCAAGTTACTGTCTGTTGAAGCTGAAGGATACACGTGGCCTGCTTTGGCAGCTGCTGGTTCTGGAAGCGCTGGATTCCCTGGCCTTGGAAGTCTCGTTTCCTCAGCAACTCAGCTGATAGACTAAGCTGGCAGGAMGCCTAGGTTTCAAAGAACTCGACTGAAGTAATTTTTGTAGAATCAGTTTTCAACAAATACGAAATGTATCATTTACCATTTGCCTAAAAAAATCATAATTTTTTAGAAAAAATATTGCATCAGAATTGCTTCTGTTTTGGAGAAAAATGATCTCTAGATGTGACCTTCTTTATGTTAGAGGCACTTACTTGTGTATTGGCATCTTAAACCATATCAATGAGGAGCTGACTGAATTTTGAAATGCAAACCAAAATGAAAAATAAATAGCTGAGTATTCATTTGAAAACCAAACTAAATTGTTTGCATTTGAGCGCTTTGTTACTACATATAGTTCTGAAGAGTAAATGCTTGAATATTTAGGAAAAAAACCCAGATTTTGAGTTATCTTAATTTAATATTCACAACTATCATTTGCTCTGCATTGATTAATGAATACTTCTAGAAAGAATGAAAGCACAAGCAATAAAAATTACTTACGCAACATAAACGGCTAATACTCACAACAAACTATAATCTATAGACTATAAGTTCAACACTGAAGAATTTCGTAAATTTAGATAATGAGCAGTAGTAAAAACTTGATGATTTATTTATTGGGAAAGATACAATTCCTGAAATAGGTAATGATTTTGCTCTGCTTGAAGAGCATCTTGGCATCTATTGGAATTTGTGTATCTATAGCTGGCCTAGAATCCAACCCGATTCTAGGTTTAATTTAGAGTCAGAAAGAAAGGGGCATTTCTRGGGTGCCTTGGAGCATTTTAGGTATCTGCATTAGAATGTAATGAATTATGCCCTAAACTCCATTGAAATAATTCTGTTAGTTTTCCACCAGTTACGAAGACAGTCTCTTGTGATTAACTCAATTATAGGTGGTTACATTTAGTGAATACCAGAATTGATATCTGTAGAGTAGGATTCCTCAAGTACCTTTTCTTTCTGATCTTCTGCAGCTGTTTACTTCAGGCTGAATATTTTTGGCTGTGACTTTGACATCCAAGGGCCTCTGCCCATTTGTACAAGACTGCTGCTTGTTTGTATGAAATAAATCTAGATTTCCAGCAGGTCATATTCATAAGAATCCATCCTTGCAATTGCTAAAAATACTTTGCAGAAAACTGTTCTGACTCCTACCCAAATCAGTCAAAAAWTTTTCCATTATCTTTCATGGAGTTAAGTTGAATCTTCAGTGATACTCAAAACATCTGTTTAGTTACTTTTTGTTGTAAAGGAGAAATAGTGGCCATCATGATAATCTTAGATACAGATGTAATATAAACCTTCTTTAATTTCATGAAGGTATGCCATATACCTTCTCAATTTCAGTAAACTGAATAGTTAAGTCCTTTTGCAATTACAAACATTTCCGACCATGACAAGAACTGAAGGTGCTTGTCACTTGGCAGAACAGAGCTCAGTCATTTGACTAATGATTTTCCCTGTTTGTAAGTTCAGGAGAGCAGCTGAGAGTGGATAACCAGCTGAGAGTTATAAATACAAATGAGAGAAAGCTAAGAAATGTAGCTTCTTTGGCACACAGCTTGATGGGTGACATACTGGACAATTTCCAAGTAAGGAGGCTATCTGCTTCCTTCTTGTCAGTGTTTACAAAGAATGTACAAAGATTCAACCAATGACAACTTTTTTTTTTTTTTTTTTTAACCTTAATGGAAGTAACACTTCAAGACCCAAATATTAAAGAATGACTTGGGACCAAAGGGCAAAAGCTAACATTAGTGGTTTGCATAAGAAATGATTTTATTTCATCTAGGTAGTTTGTTTCATTAGCCTGTCATGTTCACATTTTCTTAAACCTACAAGTTAAAAAGACAATTTTTCAAACACTTAAAAATTTTTTGGTGTTTCTATTATTTTCTGTAATCGCTCTAGCAAGTTTGGAAAGCATTTGTCTATGATGAAGTTTAGGAAGAGCTTCTGAAAAAGTGTGTATCTTCAAAAACAGGTTGTCAGGACTGTGCTTTTTATTCATCTTTTATTTTATTTATACAATAGCACCTACAAATTGTTTCTGGACTATAACTATGATAAATAACATAAAGCTTATTTGGATCTTGCTGACAGCATGCATTGATAGCACAGTAAAGTTGATGCAAAATGATTCAGCATGCTGGATAATGAATAAAAAGCTATTTTTATTCAGCTTTCTAAATAGAGCCTTAGGTAGGAGACGTCTGACCCACATTTTTGCAGATGTGGAATTTTTAGGTCAAATTGTTTAAGATAAGTAGGTCAAGAAGAATGTACAGAGCTACAGCCGTCTTTAAAGAAGCTGTAATTTTTACATTTTATCTGATGAGCTACCTCTATGATATTAGCCCAAATTTCTAACACAGAGGTTTTTTTAAGGGTATTTTCTCAGCAATCACATAGTATTTTTATTCTAGGGTAGGAAGCAACCATTATAGTAGAGTATATAAGGCAATGGTATTGCTCTGTGAGCTGCAGAAATGGCTATTTAAGTGACTCACTAGAATTTTCATCAAATAAGAATTTGATTGTAATCTACAAACATGAACAGTCATTCTGCAAACAAATCTTGTGAGTCTGTACTACAGGAATAAGTAAACTCTATAAACACATCAGCCTACTATAGCTCAATAAGTAAATGAAATCTTATTTGTTAGGTTGCACTAGCAAATTATAATAATTGAAACCAGAAGTACTATGCTTAAATATGGTAGATATAAGTGTAAGGATATTTGGCCATTTCAGGCTTGAGCTGAAGTCTTAAGATTTGGTTACCTTGTACGCTGTTCAACCAGATTGGTGTTTGGCCAGATCTGTTTTTTACTGCTCTCAGTAAAAGATGCGCTCCTTCCTTTACCTCCCATTCTCTCTTTTTTGTTTATATGATACTCTCTTCTCACTACCCATGATATAAGAATACCACTGTTCTTACCTAGAATTAGTCCCAGGCATAAAGAAAGCAGGCTGTGTCAGGAAAGCAGACTTTCAGGAAGGGGAAAAGAACTAGCYTTGTTGCCTGTTTTGCCAGTGACAGGACTTGAAGAGTGTGTGTGTGTTTTTGGTTGTTTCTGTAGTGGAAGAGACAATGGTCTGTCCCATCCTTTCAGACGTTTTCATGGCTGTAACCAGASCAAAACCCCAAGATTTCTCCCTTTTTCGGGAAGCATCTTCCAGACACCAATATTCTAGTTTTAAGTACCAGGAATCCAATTTTGCCTATGTTTCTAGAGAATTTGAGCACTGTCCTTACATGTAGTCATTTTACTACAGAAAGAAGTGTATTCATAATTTTCAGAAATATTGAAATTAAATATAGGAAACATCTTAATGTCACTGAATTTTCAAAAACCATAGTGTGTGCTACTGGTCAGAAAATCAGTTTGATTTTATCCAAGGTATTGGAGACCTTTTGCATGCTGCTGGCTGAGTGTATTTTGGGGAGCAATATATAGGTACTATATTTACTCAGACAAATGCAGGTTTAGGAAGTTTGCAGGTGTATTAGTTTAGGTGTAGTGTTAATAGCTTCTGGATTTGAGGTTGTTGCCTTTGTACTAGTTGGAGCTTGAGCAGGATGGGCACAAAGCAGTCTATATACCGTGCAATAACCTTGTTGCATGCATGCCCTTTCCAGTCTGCGGGGGAAACCTAGAAACATTGTTCCTCAACAGAAGCAGGAAGCTAAAACACTGATATAGGCTCATGGATGTTAAGTTACAGTTCCCATAAGCACTCTGCTATTCAAAAAAAAAAAAAAAAAAAAAAAAGTAGCTGGGAGGACTTAATAGTCATGAGGATCCATCCAGGCTATGTGATTGAGAGCTTGCACTCCACCAGACCACACCAGTGTGGGTTGGTAGGGGCCACCTAGCCTATCTAGTGCATATCCCTACAGCTGCATGATGTCAGAAGACAGAAGCCTTTCTTATGCCAGAAAAGTAAAGTTAGATGATGGCAGGAACCTCTGTTGAGAGCCTTGAACAGAGTAACTTCAGCAAATACTGCCCAGCGTTCCGTGTAGGGTCCCAGAGTCACTTCTGTCTTGTCAAAGCCCCATCTTGTTAGGTGCTTGGGCCTCTCCTTCCTCCGTGGCGGGCATCAGGTAGTGAAGGGCCACTGGGCAGGCGGTTGCGTGCGGGAACGGAAGAATGGTGACAGGCGGAGCGCTGGGTAGGAAGGAAGGCTTGAGTGGAAAGAACAGGGCAGGTGCTGTGCAGTCAGGCTGGACAAGTTGAATGAGCCATCCTGTGAAAGAAGATTTATGAAATGTGATTAAAATTACCTTGAATTTGGGTGCCTGTGGTCATTGATCACCTTTTGAAATGTTAATCTGTGTTGCTGTTTTGGCACAGTGATAAATGGCAAAATTTCAAATGGATCAGTGTAAACACTGCCTGCTCAGTTTTGTAGGAATAAGAAACACGTGGAGCAGAAAGCCACTTGCAAACGATGTAGTACTGCCTGCAAAAGAGACTGTCTTACTTAACTGCTTTATTATAAAAATGAGCAAGATCATAAGTACTGAGTCACTAAACAGCTTTTTAATGGCTTATCGTAGTGCCCTCTAGTGGTTCTTGAGTAAAAGTTGACAAATTTCTGAAAATTATTTTACGGCTTTACATCAAGCAAAACTAAATAGTAGTGTTCAGAACTTAAATACAACTTTACACTTATTGGCTATTGACCAGATTCTTACCATGTTTAGTCTTTTCTGTATCTAGCAAAACCTTTGGGCAAGAAGTTTCAGAACTTTCACGAACAAGCATAAAAACATTGATAGTACAGCCRGCTTAACTGCAGTGAGGTTAAATAATTCAGGCTGTTTTGTCTGTTCCTGTGTATAAGAAGGATGAACGTGCTCATAAAGGTATGCCTTTTCTTTTTTCTCTTTTTCTCTCTCTAGAACTGTGAGATATTAAGCGCAATCATTTCTACTGGTCTCATAAGCATTAGAGTGAGTCCCAAAGTGGACAGAGACAGTGCAATATAGTCCGACTGTTTCTAATGTCCCTTTTTCATGATCAGGAAATAAGTTTAATAGAAAAGTATATTTACCACTGCTCTCCATCTCATTTCCGCCTAATCATTGCAGAACTTGTATGCTGAGAGGCATTCTTCCTATCACCTTTTAAAAGCAGTCTTTCTACTACCTCTGCAGGGAACCACACTTACCGTACTACTCTCTACACCTTGCTCAAGAAAAATAATATTTACTCCATGTTGTACTGCTTGTTTTCCAGTAAAATGTTGTCAAGTAGATGTTAGTAGAAATTTGATTTTATTAGGAATTATTTTTGTTTTCAATCCTCAGAAACTAGGAAACTTTAAATAGTATTAAAATAGTTGTYATTTATTAGCCCTCTATTCCAATTTGTTGATACTGTTCACTATTTCCCATTCTCCTTTGCTGTCCAAAGATAACATTTTATCACTCTTTATTGCATCCTGAAGATTAATGGGCATTTTCAGGGATATATTTGTCATGTGACTCATTTCAATTCTTAATTCCTGTTTAAGTGGCTTCACTTCTTCATATAGAAACTTCRGAAAGAAACTGTGCATGTATCCATCTATGTGATAAAATTTTAGAGTTGCAAGTAAATATAATGAAGCCCACAGTTTCCAGCCATGTATGATTGAATAGCTCTGMACAGAGGCTTTTTACTTCACATCTCAATTTCCATAGGGAGTGGACATAAAATCTTCACAGGAGAGCAGAACCCTTTCCTAAATGCTTTTTCCTAAATTCCTAAATAGTCTGGAAAGGCTATGACTTGATATTACCTTAGAACATAGAAAGAAAGAGAAAGAGAGTTTTCATTACAGACTCTGGAATGCTAATGGGTAATTTAATATACTATGGATTTGGGAAACTTGTAAAATGCTTAAGGCAGATCTTTCACTAACTAAGAGCACTAGGATCTGCAATGAGGTCTGAGGGTACAGGAATGGGGAGGAGGTGAACCTCACATCTTAGTAACCAATCTGTTAGGTTTGAAAAAAAGAAATGGCTAGGTATCTACTTGTGTGATCAGTGAAAAAGACCCTGTCTCATGACCGTGACCACTCTGCTATTACAGACAGCCTTCTTATGGCTTCAGGTGAATTCACAGGGAGTATGCTACCATACTTCTATGAGCAGAGCAAAGTTGCTAACAAAACGAACTGATTAATTACTTCTCCAGGCTGTAAGAGAGGAATTTTTTAAATTAGTTCCTTGGCTGGCTCACTGAACTGATATTTTCGTATAGCACGATTCATTAGCCAATACTGGCGAATGCAAAAGTGAGGTCAGAGAAATGGTTGCTGCCATAGTGAGAGTGAGGACTAGTCATTAATTTCAGTACTATTTAAAAGAATTTAAATCGCATTTAAGCCACTATATTTGGGTGGCTTAAAAAGCAGGTATTTTATGGCCATGGAGCTGTTCTGCATATTCTCATGCATATTTTTGCCTTCWTACATTTGATAATGTATTTAAAGGTTACCCTGGGGCATCACATGTGCTAGAGACAATCCAGTTTCCATGAGACCTTTAAGCTCTACAAAAAATGCCAGCATCCTGTTTTCTTCATTTCTGTTCCTGACTATACTGTCATCACCTGCTCCTGGTTACTGGAGATTATTATAAGACTTGAATGACCCATTTAGCTGTTCTGAATTTTGAATGATGGATTTTTTTCCTCATATGCTACATTTCTTCCCTCCCACTGCCTTTTATTAGAAAACAAAGAAATTGTAAAAAATAATTATATATGTTTGCAAGACTGATCCCTGTATCATTTGAGAACCCATTATAAGGAAATTAAGGACAAATTTATCATGGGTACTGTAAGCCTGCAAAAAGAAGGGAAAAGGAGCCGTGCATGTCTTTAGGCCTTATAAATAATAATATCTACCAGATATTCTCAAGTCCCAATCCAGTATCTCATGGGCAGGGAAACAACATTTAGAAAGAGATTACATATTTCCAATAAGCAACAAAGAAAAATGACAGAACTGTGAAAGCATACCTACTCTTTTATATACAGGTGATACAGTATGCCTGTCTTCTAGCATTCGTATGCAAGTCAGGATTTTAATATCAAGACATAGCTCCCAACCCACACTGAGGTCAGGTCAAAYATGTGCAGACCTTTGCAAATCTGGCCTTTATGTGGTGTTCAAAAATCTGTCTGCAACAGTTTTTTTAAAAAGGGAGAGCTCCTAGGTACAAATTGGAATATTTGTGATGAATATGTAGTTTGAGTACAATGTTGCAAAACTTTCACTGATATTTGATGTTCTCATTATCTGAGACGAGTCTGTAAGAATTAAATCTAGAAGAAAGAACGGATACTATTTCCTGAAAACATAAACAGTTCTCTTTTGTTACACTCAAATATTGGAGCCTGGATCCTTCCAGTTACAGAAGGGACACAGATTTTCTTAATTAGAGAATAATTGGATTCTGCCTCTCAAGCAAATTATAGGCTTTGCATTGTAAGGAARCAAAATGTGTGAGGATAAATGGCTACAAGTTTTAAGTGAAAATTTTTATTTTTTTCCTTTGCTCTGCAGTAAACTGCAGTATACTACAACTAAACTGAAATAGTGTCAGTAAAGAAAATCTATGTTTATTTACATTTTTTTCTAAYTTATGGCATTTAACTGTATTTGTATAGGAGTGTAACAAAGTTCCTCTTCTGTGCTTCAGAAATTTTTGTCCTAAGGTAACCAACCATATGTTTATACACAAGACAAAATGTCATATTTCAACCAAATGAAGAATGGTCTCTTAGATTATGAAGCAATATCTCTAAAATTATCCAATCAAGATAACTCAATTCCATAAATACCAACTTTACCATGACTCCCTCTGGCAAAAAGCTTTATGAAAGAACTTTATGGCATGCCTTGAAACTGATTATACTCAATGTTATATTGTCAATATTATACTCAGTGTAGTTCACTCTCTGCATAGTCAAAAGATGGCATGTGAAATTACTGCTATCAAATATCTTGTAATTAATCTATTAAAGCTGGAGTATTACATTAGAATTGGAGAATGCTGTGCATAACATCTATATTAAAGAAAATAAAAAAGTGATGTGTGGACAAGTGTATGTCAGTGGACACCTGAGTGCACTAATCAGCTGCAGGATAATTACGTCTCAGCAGCAATATGACYGTGAAAATGGCAAACGTGATTCTCAGATATATCAAGAAAAGTTRTTGCAGCAAAGAGGAGGATACAGTAATGCTGCTGAGCTGGTAAGACCTCTTCTGGTACACTTTGCATGTATTTCAGGTCAGCTAAATCAGATGAATTTAAGCTAGAGTATGTGCAGATAAATTAACTAAAATGTTTATGGGAAATGGAGAGCCTTGCTTACGCTTTATTAGCATGGGTAGGATCCTGTGCTCTCCAAGCTCATGGTTCTAGGACTAGAGCTGACTTGTGCATTGCTAGTCTGCAACAGAGGCAGTGGTACATAGTGTGACATTTGACACCTAACAGTGTAGACATAGGCCAGATTGCTTTGGTAAATCTAGCAAAATGAGACTGAAAGAGGCTGAAGTCAGGCTAGAGACTTCTCTCTAGCTATAGTGGGGCACATGTATCAGGATGGGTGGAAWAATGCTTAAACTAAGAAACAGTACTAGCTGAAGGATAAATGGTTATAAAGCTACTAATGAATAAATTTAGTGTGGAAATGACAATGGGTTTTAGGATGCAGTATGATAAATATGTTAGTAGGTTTATGTTGTAGCAAAGTGTGCCAGTCCTAGTCTTTGGATTTTATTCTTACAGGTGGCTGTTTCAGRTGGAAGAATAGTTTCTGTAGTTGAGAGACTCGTAGCAGTGCCCAGGGTCCCTTCAGTTTCATACCACATACTGAAGCTGTAAAGTGGCAGTCTCCTAAGCAGATTAATTTYATTTTGTAGTTTGTTGCTACTATATTTCTGACAGCCAAGTAGTTTGCTTTGTATTAAGCAGGAATGGTTTGGGCAGATTATTTTTCTAAAAGGATATTTCCTCTGGTTAAAGAACAAGTAACTAGGATACCTGTCACTTTCCTTTGTCATGTGGGAGGACTAATGTTTAAAAAAATGATAGAAATTTTGTGTTTAGATTTCTTGACTCCTTACAATGGAGCAAGTGTCTTCCATTCTTCCATGTTATGCAATACAGTCCGTAGATCAGAACTTTCTTATGGAGGAAATTTCAGTGAACCCACTTAATTCACTGTGGATGTATGCAGGAGAATATAAAGATCGTTCAGTTGTCTCTAGTATCTTATGCTTCTGATGTAATTCTGATCATCTTCCTGCATAGATTTGCTGTTGCTGATTTCCCACAGTATCTTCTTGTGCTGTTCCCTGAATTCCCCTGTSCTAGCAAGCCCGCAGTCCACTTTTCATTTATCTTCCATCCTATGCAGCTTCCTCCTGCCCCTTCATCCTTAATGCCAGCCAAACTTGGYTCTATTTTGAGATTTTTAGTGTGGGCATCTGCCTTCAATGTCACAGTTTTCTTCTGAAGAAATTCTGACTAGTCCTTTAGTGCTGAACGTGGCTAACTACCATATAACAGCAACATTTTTGCTTTCATTCTAAAGCAAGGCATTTGGTTCACGTTACCACATTTTTTAGGAGAAAAAGATACTTTGTGAGGTAAGGAAGGAGAACGTACATTTTTTGATATCAGACAGGCATTTTCCCTGATAAGAGATATTGGATTTCTCTATTAAGAAGTTGTCTCAAAGACGTAGTATGCATTTATATGAAGTYGATAGAGACCTGCCTTATTAGCAATAACTTGCTCCTGTCAATTACAGAATTAAATGCTGCACCTGTTATTTTCAATGGATACTCTCTCAATCCATGTGTCACTGATACCTCATCAAATGTACTTCAGTTTAGAGGAAAAGACAGCAGTAAATATTTTTTTTCAGAAATTCTTCAGGGTAAATTTTGTGTATTTCAYTGCAGCAGTATTTTTTTAAACACAGAAAGGATTTGATTTTGCAAGTAGTGTATCATTTGCACTCTGACAGTAATAGATAGCAATCCACTAGGGTTTATTTTCAATTGAGAAAGCTTGAAAACAAAAGGCTGCAAGTGCCCAATATGGTTTAGTAAGCTTTGGGACAACAGTGTTATTTTTCCTATTCTAATGCTTGAGCTGAATATTTCTCAACCTCTGTACTGTTGAAGCTGTAAAGTGATTTAATTGGCTGGGATAGCCAAGGTACCTCTGTTGGAGTTGAGAATTGTTGCCTGAGAATAGCGAGCATTTAGTGCTAACAGTTTGAACTTGATTTTCTTGTTTGCTGAAAGGGAAAATGATAAAAGAAGAGTCAATGGAGAGTGGATTATTTTATATTTACAGTGACACTAGCAGCTCTTAGCAAAGGACTTTGGTTTACAGAGACTGTGTATTCCTTCTTGATTTCTACCTGAACTGAGACTTTTCAGTCCTTTGCCAAGGGATTCTTAAGCATGTTCTTAGKGAGCAGCAAACAAACAAAAAAGACAAAAAAGGTTTTGTTCTATTGTTGCTTCTTGGATTTAGATTGAAAATGTTTGAATCTGTGCCTACCCCTCTTACACTTTAGTTGAAAACTTCAGGGCAAGTTCAGGAGGTTCTCTGGCCTTGCAGAGCTGACATCTTAAAAGTATGCAGGCTATTTCATCCTGAACTCTGTGGCTAATTGAACATGCAGTTATCTTGCTGACATGCACAAATGAAGTCAAGAGATGTGTGCTAATTTATACTCTGGGAGAAACTGTCATCAGTGAGTGAAAAAGGCTGCAATATTGGGAATTTTTATAGGGACTAGAATGGGAAAGAATTYCCCCAAATAGCCTTGCAGTGACAGTTCCCATTATTCTTACAGATTCTTTGGTGCTGTTAGACATGCAGTCGTGTGTTTGTCAAGCCCACATTTGCTCCTCTCCTGGCTTACACTTTGTTATCTCACAGAATCTGTGGAGACTTATCAAAATAATTCATTGTCCTTCCTGTAGCAAGGACAAAAATTTACCAGTTACCTGAGAACCAGGCTGCAATAGCTAAGAAAAAAGTTGAAGGAATATGGGGAGACAAATCAAGACATGCTGTTTCTTCAGTTACAGTCTGTTTGTGTTTGATGCAAACCAAGTAGATTYATTTTTGTTATAGTGAGAAAATGTAAAGGCAGATGCATAAAAAGGAAATAAACTTTAGCTGTAGAAACTACTTTTAACCTAGAAAATATTTCTCTTACTTTTCTATTTAACCAGTGTATTTTCTTTGTGTTTTCTTCAAGATGGCTGCAGAACTTCACAAGTTGTCCTCAACTAACACTAAAAAGGCAAGTTACTGTGATTTATGGTTTTGATATGAAAATAAATTATAAAGCATTGACAAGGGCCATTTCAAAAGACTGCTGCCACCTCCTAATCTTTTAATAGTTGCTAAAGAACCAGGCCTTTGTCAGAACTCTGACATTTTAAAAATTGGATTCAATCTTACCTGCAGGCTCAAGGATGCTTTTCTTCTCATTAAAAAAGTAGAAAATATTAATGGAGGAAGAGAATTAATAAACTGAAAGAAATTGGACGGGGAAATGTGAACACATTGAATTTCTAAGTAAAACAGCAGCACAGTATCCAACAACAGCAAAGCTTAAGCCTGCCTTTGATAACATGCTGCAGCAGATCCAGAAGTAACAGTGCTCATGAGATGTTCTTAATAATGTAATGAGAAAAGGATTGGATGCTTTGAAATGAACACTTTTGGATAACTGGTTGAAAATGTTTAGGAATGTTCTATTCAGAAGCTCTTCTGTCCACTGTATGTTGTCTGGTTTCTGTCTTGTTGTTAATTACTAGGGCATCGCTCAGTCCAAGGCTCTGCCACAGTCTTGCTTTTTGTTCCAGATTTTAAAATATATTTTCCTTCTTCACAGCTACTGGTTGTGGTATTAAGTAGGAACAGTGTTGTCAGGCAGGGGAATGTGCAATGAGAAAACTCAAAGTTTAACTGCTAGTTTTTGGTTGCACTCTATCACTTTGAATTATGTCATATTTGACTGCCCTCCCTCTCCCCCTTTTCTTAGAGAGTGTAACTTTAGAAAAGATTTATTAAAACCTAAACAGAATTATGTAGAATTTTTAGGAACCTCAGTGGATGAGATGTAAAATTTAGTGCAATATAAAGTTATTTACAGCTGTTGTCAATTACTTTGKTCACAGTTCTGAGCACTCATATATGCTGCATCCATTAACAAACAAACAAGAATTTCTATACCAAAGAAGAAGCTACAAGGAAGATGAAGCCAGGTTGTTAACTGAGGTGCATGGTCAGGGAACAAGAGGCAGTGGTCATAGATGGAAATAGGAGAGGTTTCAATTAGATATATGGGGGGAATAACTTTGAGGATAGCTGAGCATTGAAACAGGTTTACCAGAGAGATTGTGGAATCTCTGTTATTGGAGACTTTCAAGACCTGTCTGGGCAAAGCTGTAGGCAGTGTGGTCTGGTTTCAAAGCTGGTGCTGCTTGGAGCAGGAGGTTGGGCTACATGAACTCCTTAGATTCCTTCCAACCTGAAAAATTTTATGATTAATAGAACCTCCAGTGGTATTAAAAATGCAAAAAAAAANAAAAAAAAAAAAAAAAAAAAAAAAAAAAAAAAAAAAAAAGGCAAAAAACAAAACCGACACCACTTTTAATCACTTCTTTTATTAGTATGTTCTGGAAGAACTACATAAAAAATTGAGAAATCAAAATGATTGATCAAATCAATTGTAAGGTAGAAATGAAATTTTCCCCTGTGACATGTTAGACTGATTCTCCTCTTAGTTACAGAATAAAAAATCAGACCAATAGCAAGTAAATATAGAATGGGACTCTACATAGGCACAAAATATAAAATATTTTGTAAAAGGAAAATCCAAATAATTTTTTTTAAGGTTTTTAGCCTGCTTGTCTGATTTAATACTTTTGAAGAATGTAAAAAATCTATCCCATCAGTGGGACAAAGAATAAAAATAGCCCAATTTCTGTGAATAATTTTTCTAGCAAATTTTCCAGGGAATGTGTGGATGAACACCTTACTGAATTTTATTGTGGATAACAAAACATTTAAAAGTTGCATTTCTTTAATTTTAAAAATGTGCTTTCTTCAGTAATAGTTCCTAGAGAAAGGCTTTTTGATTGACTTTGAAACAACAAATTTTGGCGAATCGCATCCCATTTTTTCAGTTAAACAAGTTCTGTTGTACCATGAACCAAAGAGGAGGCCTTTTAGGAAACTTTGCACTGAGCTGTCTAAAGTGACCTAGAGAAGGTGGTCATTTGTTACTTTTGCTGTTTAGTTATACTTGTGGTTCTTCCTTCAGAGTTGGATCGTGTCTGATTATTACTGTACATGTATGGATGTCTAGGGGTAATTCTGAGTAAGGTTAGCCACTGCAATGAATATTTCCTTTTCTGGATGTTCCAGATTCTCCTTGCCCTTTTGAGACAAAAGTCACTCTGGTATTTCAGCCCACACTGTTATACTAGATATCTGTCTAGATATTATCCTAACTTCTCTAGGAATCTTGGTTAACTGTGATTGCAATCTGTTTAAGATAAAAGTTGACTCAGGGATTTGCTATTTCCAAATTTTGCTGAGGAAAATAAGGCATATTACTTTTACATAGTGGAATCTATAAATAAAATAACTGTGGATTCTAAGRCTGAGATTTGTATTTCCAGAATTTTATTCAGAGAACTCTTTACAGAGGTCCAAGAGTAGCAGTAAAGAACAAAAAAATATTGAGATTACTTTGCATCAGTGGCCTGAAAAACTGTTTTTATTTTGTTTTTTTACCTCTGTGAATAAAATGAAGGATGTTGCGTATGAAAAGTAGTCTATTTTATGTTTCACATAGCCTCCTACAGTCAATTAAATTATCTAGCAAGTGATTGCTGAATCTAGGATCCATCACAGTATAATCTTTGATTATCTTCTTTCATACTTTACCTTAATAGTCCATTGATTGTGTATGTTCTGTACCACTTGTGAATTTTCAGACCATAATTTACACAATTTTTATATTCGTGGCAAGAAGAAATGATTAGACCTGACCTATATACTTCTCCAATATTTRGTACAGATTATTATTGGGGATCTCTTAGCATCAAAGGCAGATTTTCACTGATAGGTTTTTTTTTTTTTTTTTAGTAGAAAAGATTAAATTAATTCCATTTGCTTTTGTTTTGTGAACTGCATTGTTTATCTAGAGCTTTTTTTTTGGTGTGAAGTTTTAATATTGCTGTATATTAAGAATTTCTATTGAAGCATCTACCAGCAGCAGAATCAGAATTGGGCTGCATAATCATAGAGTGTCTTAGCGCTCTGACTTGATGTTGTTAAGCTGTAGCTCTGACAAGAGGATGAGATAGACAGGAGATGATTATTCCAGATTCAAGATTTCCAAAGCTTCCTTGCTTAAATTCTTTTCTTAACAAATTTGCCAGTTAATCAATGTAAAAAAGAAAGGATATGGAAACATGGAAAACTATTATGAGTGCTTATTTAGATCAAGAATGTAAAATCAAAGTTTTTCTGTATTCCAGTAAATGTTAAATTATTTGTTTAAAAACATTTTCAAAATGGAATATTTAGAAAAATGCCCATGTAAACTAAGAGATTTGTGGTCATGATACATGAGTAAGACGAAACTSTCTCAAAAGTGGAAGATTATAACAAAAAAAGCATCTCTCAGAAAACTAGCAGTGTGTAGTCAAAGGTATTTTGCCACAAAATTTTCTGCTATTTCAATTGGAAAAAAAGAAAGCATTTAGCCCCAAGGTTCTAGAAAAGAAAATGCTGTGATGATGTACTGCAGGGTAAAGAATGTGTTAAACATGAAAAGCTCTTTGATCTATATCCTTTCCATTCATATTTACTGACAGTCCAGTTATAGGTCTGGCTTAGATCATACATATGGTGCTTAAGAAGAATTTTAATTGGAGTATATGCTCATACATAAGTCTGCAATATATTTTGGCTGCTGGTGTGTGGTCCATTTAGAAATGAAAGCATGTAAACAGGAAGAATGTGAACTTGAGAAAAGACTCAGACCTATACTTCTTTGCAAAGTAGATGTACCTGCAGGGTGGATACAGCTGCGCATAAGCAAGTATGAGGGAGCAGAGAATGTCTGGCTTGGTGCAAGGGTGCCATAATTTGTTGCAAATATAGTCCAGTATAAATCAGTGCCTCTGCCAGCAAGTGCAAAAGGGGGAAAGACTCCTGTCTGAGTCATAAATAATATCTCCCTGAGCTGCTCCTAGGGCCAGGCACATCATACACAGCACGCTTTACTTGCGCCTGTGTGCTTAAAGACRCAGCCAGCTCTGCAGTTACATACCAAATGTTTTGTAGGACTATAGGATTTACAAAAAAGATGGCAGGTTTGAGGCCTGAAACATAGCCTGCGTGTAATGTAGTCAGTCCAGTCGTCATTTCGTTTCGTATAGGTCATTTCTGTCTTGACAGTCTTCTGGGCCTTGACTTGTCACAGCTCCTCAGAAATACTTCTCAATTTTTGTTCACTTTAGTTTATTGTTGAAAAAAAAACAATATTAAATCAAAAATATTTGCTTGATTTTTATCAGATGTCTTTAACAAGGAATTTTATTTTAGTTAACMCAAATATATGCAATGGGAGCGCTCACATGAGTGAATTTATTTGGAATTATCAATTTTCACAGTATTCRGCCTGTTGAAATCAAATGAATATCTGATTGAAAGTTATTACAAAAAACTTACTATTTTCTTCTCTGATTTACATATTTTTTTCAGTGTCTTCTGTGAAGACATTGAACAAAAGCAAACGAGCGTTTTCAAATTTAAGCCTTATATGTTGTCTTTGATTGCAGCTATGGAAATCTAAAATGTAATTTGTTTATTCTATCTTTCTTACTCTTTTCCTCTTCCATTTTGATTAGTATTCTGAATACAAAATAATACATTTTCAATTTCTCCTGCAGTTCAGCTCATCTCTTAACATCTGACATGAAATAGATGATTCTGCAAAACAAATGGTTCTATTAATTTCCAATAAATTAATTCTCATTAGTCCAAAAAGGTTTATTCTTTCTTGTTTCACAGATAGGGGTCCACATTTACAAAATTACCTCTCCAGAGTGCCAGAGACTTTTTCTTATTATTTTTACATAGAGTTGTGACCCATTCTCAGATAAGTCCTTTAAATGATATTATTATACACAAACTATATATTATAGTCAATACTGCTATTTAACTCTCTGAACCCATGAATCATATGTCAGGAATTTTTGTAAGCTTATCAAGTAATTTTGATAAATTGATTGAAATCAARCCAATCTGTGTTAGTGTAGGAGGAGAAAAGAACATTCATGGCTCTTTATAGCTCTCTGGTATTTTCACCCCTTTTGTTTGAACTTTTTTTCSTCTTTGTGATGCCTTTATTTTTTCCATTGTCATAGTACACAACAATTATAAGTGACATCTCTCACCTGTAACTTTTCAAAATACAAAGTAGATTCAAAGCCAAACAATAATTTGAAATCAGTCAGGAATGACAAGGTTATCTTGTAATAGATGTAACTGTCAAATGTGTTGATCTCAATCCAACACGCGGTTTTGGTAAGTGTTGCACACTTTCTCAGAAAAAAGGCTAATGGGTAAACTGGAATGGAGACAAGGATAAGGTAGCTGGTGTTGATCTGGCTTAACATGTATCATACCATCACCTGCCGTGTACAAATTGTCTCTCTGTGCAGCTATGCATAAAACGAACACCATCAGTTACACATACAACTAAAATCAGTGGTAGTCAATACTAAACTGGAATATCTGAATTAGTAGTAATGATACAATCTTATATTATGAAACCTCCCCACCTAATTAACTTCAATTTTCAGCGGGAATTAACATGTTTTGGAAACCCACTATGATAAATACAGGCAATCACAATATTGTTTTAACATTTTAATCAGCTTTTACGTAATAGAAGAAAGCAAGAAGAAAATTGATTTTGCCTTCAAATAACAGAAGATTTAGAAGTGATAATATATAAGTGAGTTTAAAGTTAGATTACAGRATGTGTTTGAAATAGGACTTTTTCTGAAAATGATAAAAATTTCTTTTAATGATTTCCTGTAAGCGGTTATGCTATTAATCTTTATAAAACTTCAGGTGATAACCTCTGTAAGATCTGCTTTTCTGAAAAATGTAAGAATTCTGGGAATTAACCCTAATTACTAGAAAATATAGCAACAATTCATTTAATTCAGAGTGTTCTCACGATCTTTTCATTTTAAGGAAAAAATTTCTATTTCATGTAATGGACATTGGCATGTGTCTCAGGAGAAGATGACTTGTTTTCCTAACTTCTACCACCAAATCTTGATTTATGAATGAAAAATTCCAATGTAGAAACTTCAGACATATATTTACCAATAATTTCTCATTTGTTTACCAAAAAAGAAAAGAAACAAGGGAAGGAGGAGTAAGCTTTCATTAATGGTGTGAACTCATGAAATAATTTATTTTACTGTTTTTTATACTGCTCAAATGCTGTGTGTTACACATATGCAGTGCTGAATAATTTAGATGTGATAATATGGCACTGCAAAATATAGGCAAGAAAAAGGATACATTTCTCAAGAAAAAGCCTTTGTATTACATAATTTCAGAAGTTCTAGTGAATAACTGGGAGAGTGGAGCATTAATTTTGTCAGTTCAGTAGCCATTGAGCCAAAGTCCTTACTGAGGAAGTGGCAGGATTTTCCTTTTTAAGTGCCACCAAGTTATCCTAGTTTTATAAACTTAGTTTTTATCTGTCATTGCATATATATCAGAGAAAATGAAGTGTGAATCAAATGAACAGGTAAAGATGGGACTGAGAAAGGAATTCCAGATCCACATCATTGCACAAATAGAATTTCAAAAATATTCAGAGTTCAGTATTTACATTTCCTGTTTGCAGTACTTCAGATAAATCAGTAAGACTATGCTACAATAAGGTAAAAAGATTCTGCATTTGTTACTTATTTCCAATGTTTATTTCAGGAAAAATCTGAGAATAAGTCAGAAGAGTATAAAATATTTTGTTATATGGTTGGAGTTCAAAGAGAATGTAGTAGAACAATAAATTATTGAATGCAAACAGACACCTCAAAATCTTGCTGAAATATTTATCCTTTAAAGGATTTCTACTTTGAAGCTAYTGTTTACTGAAATCTATAGTTTTGCCGGTGGTATGAAAAAAACATGATTGACGGGACCTAACTTAAAAATTGATCACTCTTCTACGTGGATTGAAGAATTCAGTCCATTTTGAGGATAGATTAGGAATGGTGTAATTTTTTAAATATTTTCTGTTGTTTATAGATCAGTTACTTCCAAGATACACAGTCCTTAATCTTTTAAATTACATTTTGCATATCTGATCTTTGACATTCTTTTAGGTAATCCTTTATCTAAAACAGAAATGCAGAATAAAATTAATATCACCTCCTACAGAGATTGTCCTCACATAAGCTATAATGGAATTTAAGATCTTGTACTGACACTGATTCATGGAGTATATTTCATACTCATGGAGAGATCCTGACTAACTGATTATTTCTACTTGCTTGACTAAATATATGAGAAAACATTTCTTTTGTAAGTATTTGTGAAAATAAATATAAAATTAAATACCTGCAATTATTCATCCATGTGATTTTTGAAATTCTGTCTTCTTGAAGATTCATGTCAGCAAAACTTAAATGAATAAATGTTTATAGAAAGAAAATCCCAAAGGGGGTATGTGTATGATTTGTTAGAAAACTTCACTGGAAATCTCAGGGAATATTCATAGTTGTTTCTTAGCAGCATTTGCTTACAACTTGTCTTGATTTCTCTCTGTACTTTTAAAATACTCATCATCCATGACTAGCAAATGGATACTTTGGTACCTCTGCAGTAATGTGATATATTTGTTGAGACAATCTATTAAAAAAAAAAAAGTGCTTTTTCTGGGCTCAAAGAAAGTATGTGACATTTGGGCGATAGAGTTTAAAGGATTAAGGTATGGTGAACCAAAGGTGGCATAAAAGAGACATACACACTTTGTAATGAAACAATGCAGACAAGAAAAGTAAAAAAAAAAAATACTTTAAAAGAAGATTAAGCATTATTTTTACTAAGGATTTGTCCCTTCTACCTACCTTTTTTACCTAATAATAAAAATTTCATCTACCAGAATTTTAAATCTTTTTTGTTTGCTTTACTGTGGAGTCTAATCAGTCTTAAATTCATCTCAGAAGATAGACTGAAAAGCTTGACTTCTGTGTCTGTTTTTGATGTACTGAGTGGTAATCCAATTGGAATTCTCACTACGGTTACTGAATTTAAGTCTTGTCCGTATTATGACTGCTGAATAAAAACCTTTTCCTTTTTTTCCAGTTATTTCTTAAATACTTTTGTCTGTACAAGGGAGTTCAAATGGAATGTTTCACTTAAGTCTTTGGAAGAGGCCTCGACCTACTGCAACTCGCTTTGTTATTGGCGTTCAGGTGATCAAAATGGTCATACCTTTTCCTTTTGTTATGAACAAACCATACTGCTATTTTTGTCTTAACAGGGTCACTTCTCCAGCTTCATTTATTGACATCATTACTTTCCTTTTTTCCAGAGATGGTGACGTGCCAGCAGGTTGTAAAAAGCTTCTCAAGTTTGTGTCACAAACCTTCGGAAAAAGAAGTTCTTCAAGGACCAGAGCTCAACAGTAAGCTGTAGTTATAAACAAGTAGGCTATCTAATACTTGGCCTTGCTGTACCCTTACTAATGTGAGATATAAATCAGATTTTATCTTGATTGAATTTCTGAAGACACATAATGATGGTCTCACCTTGAAAATACCTTAAATTGGTATTCCACTCACACAAAAACCTACTATACCTTAAATTATAATGTGACCCTGAACGTTACACGTTCACTTCCTTTTGTGTCTTGTAACGAAGCACCATCTATCACACAAAATGTTGCCTAACATCACTGAGAGGATAATTCATCAATAGACAGAAGATACATGAAAATGACTTGTAAGCATCTGGCAAATTGCATTTCTTTCAAAATATGCAAATGAAGGTAAATTCAGCATTACTGTAATAATATCAAATAATTAATTCAACTTTTTAACAGAAAATATTGTTTAGAATTCACTATTAGAGATTAAGATGTTCCTAACTTCATTCCTAACACTATTCCTAACATTTTAAAGAAAAAGATGTTTTTCTAAAGAAAAGAAAAATGTTCCTAACGCTATGCCAACTTTAGCGATCTACATATAGGTCTGTAGCCACTCTCCACTCTTCCAAATTAATGTGTAATATAACACTTCCCTCCAATGTTACAGACCTAGTCCTTCTCTCATAAAAGCACTTGTTGCTTTTTGTAGCATTAATTCTGAAAGGATTAACAGCTGCATAACCTTAAATTGATCAAAAGAAACAGTATTTAATATTTCTTATTAAAATTTACTAACTGGAAAATATCTGGGCAGTTTGTATACTATAACTATTGTTTCTTAATCATTGGCTTATTATTATCTGATGTGTCCTTTCTGTCATCTTCTAGTCTGTTCCATCCACATGTTGGCATTCTTTTTGTTCTTAGATTGTAAGGCCTTTGTAGCATTACCCATCATTTTCTTATTTCATTTTCATTTCAGATTCAGTGCCTGATACTTGGAGCAGGTTTTGAGATGCTCCTCCAATACAAATTACTTTATTTTATTATTATTCTTGTTGCATGAAAAAATCTGAAAATGCCTTATTTCTATAAAACTTGTGTGTTCTGATCATCTCTTCAAACRTATGTTGCACTGTATTTGGAGGGGATCCAGTTAGGCATTGGAGATAGCCATGAACCAAATACATTACAAAAATACAGTCCTGTCTATCTATCTATCTATCTATTTGGTTTGGGAAAACATGGAACAAAACACAATTTGCTATATATTGTACATTTTGAAAACAGAGACAGATATATTGGGTGCTATATAAGCTTATTTGTTCTGTATTGGGAATAAAACAAAGTATTGTGATACTGTCTTGGGAAGCAGAACAAAATGCTGAAATGTTGGAAAAAATCTTGACACTGTGATTTATGCAGAAGTTTGGCATGGYTTGGGGTGGATCTCTGCTCCTTTCTGCTTGTGAGGCAATTGGACATGCTGCTAACCATGGATTATGGTGCAGAGAAACAGCATCATATGGTTCTAATCGTGGGCATCTATGGAAATCCTCCATGGTAGGATTCAAAGATTTCAGATTTTCAAAGGTGGAGATAGGAAGGTAGACATGGAGAGCCATCTTTTTCTTTAAAATGTCTGCCTCTTACCCCACATGTTAGAGTAGCTAGAAGCAGCAGTAAAATATCCAGCCACAGCAGTGCTACTCAAGGAGGTAAAGTAATAGGGTCTGTTGTTCAGTAGCTTGAGTGTCCTGTGAAAGATGTGCACTAAAATAAAGCAGAAAGCAGCAAAACTCTTAATCTCTATGAGACATCTCTGTTTTGTTTAAAAAGGGAACAGAAAATTCTGTGTAGTGTTTGTATATGTAAATATGTGTGTGCCTGTGTCTGTGTGTGCGTGTGTGAACAATGTAGCATATTTTTATTCTAATAGGACCCATATCTGGAAAGTCAATGACTACTTGACCACATTTTCCTCTTTCTTGTGAGCGTGAAGTTCTGTCTAAAGAAGAAAAGTTTCTTTATGCAGTGAAGGTTTATTTTACTGGCAAAAGCACAATGTGAATTTTGCTCTGTGTCTGTTTTATGGTTGGACAAAAAAGCTTTTTTTGTCCAAAAATACTTCTTTCTCTTTTCGTTTATGGTCTGACTCTGTTGCACTTGCAGAAATGAGGGCAGATGATGCATTATTGCATGAATATTTTCCTCCTCACCATGTGTTTGTGCATGTGTGTTTGTACACTGATTTGTTTCTCTAACAGTTTTCTCTTAAAAAGAACAAGAATTCAAGGCTTTTTCCGATGGTAGGCAAGACAATTCATGGCTGATATTGCAGGATTCATGTAGACAGAAACATTGATGGAATGTTTCAATAGTTCCCCTTGCCCTGAGATTGCATGATATTGATCATTGATAATGGTAGACACAATGGTAGCTTAAGATCAAGAAACAAGGAGGTAGGAATTGAATGAATTTGAAAAAATTACAGTACTTAATCAGCTAGTCATCATTAGCAAAACATTCATCTAATGACAAGCAGCTCCTCTTTCCTTTTTTTTTTTTTTTTTTTTTTT
>NW_028185816.1:3348048-3364600 GCF_003343005.1 Rhea americana
AAACTCATTCACTTTCTATCTCTCCTTAGCCTTCCAATCAAACTGACTAGCACTTTTACAAACTCACCTGTTAGATTGACACTTCAGTTCATTTTACAGAGCTGTCACTATAGGCCTGGTTTTGCCCCTGGCTGGAAAAACTGCATGTTGCTAATGTTACTGCAAAAGAATACATAGAAAATAAACAGTTTTCCTCAACCCATTTTTTATACTATAGTTGAAAAAATTAGAATCTATTTTCTTCTAAAATGAAAATACATGTAAGCAGAGAACTGGGTGGAGGGTTTCTGCAGAACTGGCAAATTTTAAAACAAAGTTATGTAAGAATCCTCCTCAGGAATATGTCTTGCTTTCCAACAGCAAACTTCATAATACTGAAAACAGACACCAAGATGAAGGAATCATTTAGCTAAAATTGAAATTTGAACCTGATAAATCATTTGCTACTCGAATCATAGATAATGAGCGATATACATACAGTCTACAGTTGGTGCCTAACTTAATTGTTAAACAAGGTTAAGAGAGTAATAAAGAGGTAAAATCACAAACCATCTGTTACGTGCCTGATCTAGTCCATCTGGTACATTTGGAGGAAGCCTAGGATTTAGACCACCAGTCACCTTCACATCCTCTTCCCACTCAGGGACAGAGAAAGTATGGCTGCTTATATGTGTTAGTGCAGATTCCTTTCCTGCCTGAAAGGGACTGATCAGAGGATCGGAGGCAGTCATTCTGAAGGGCAGCCAGCTGCTCCCRTGATGTGCTGCAGACCTGAATGAGTGTTTGAGCAGTGCATTGGTCTGAAGGACTCTCTGTGGCTGGCAGTGCAGTCTGCTCATTCTTTACCCTAGATGGATTTTTTTTTCCTCTGAGAAAAAATAAAGAGGCTATTGTCCTTTAAATGGTTTRTGCTAAATAGGACTATCCTGTATAGAGCGTGTTACAGATAGAGCAAAATGTCTTCACCTACAGAATCCTTGAAAGGAAAGCCTAAAGAGGCTGAAGTATTTCCCAGAAATAGTCATTTTACTTACATTTTAAGCATCTTCACATCTTATTTGTTATTTCATAGAAACTTTCCTGTGTATTCAGATTTTAGTAGCCTTCTTTTTTCTTRTGCAGCGTTGATCATGATATTGGAACAGCACAGCCCTTAATTGAACCTAGGCAGYCCTCTAAAATCATTGCAGGCTTAGAGATATGAAGAAAATCTTAGTCAAGTGTGTCTGCCACTGGTTTGTGGATAAAATAAATGCTAGAAATTTAGCAAAGAGATTGGAAAGGATAGAAACTGTAAGGAAAATTGTTAATCTCCTTTTGCTACATTTCCTCAAGCTCATAAATTAATACTGAGTTAGAGTCCTGTTCAAGTTCCGACTGTATTTCACATTTTATGTTCCCAGTTAGCAATAGCTCAGAGTGATAGGAGGTGGCGCCATACTACTTGAAAGATAAAGTTCAGACTGAGATGTGGGTCTGTGTTCAAACAGTTTCCTGTGTGACTTCAGAAAGCCATTTAGCTTCTCTGTAAATGAGGTCCTCTGCTGTACTGCCTTTTTATTCTTTTTTGAAAAAGATAGTGAAACTATTTTAAAATTTCAGTGCATTTCATACTTTTATTATAAATGCCATAGTTTCAGCAGGACATTCACTGTAAGAGGGATGGATGGGATATTGTCATTCTTAGATGCCTCACAATTATCTCTYAGGATGATATAAAATGGACAGAGTTCTTTTTAACAGAGCTTTTAGGTTGTCCTTTTTTTCTAGCTCTACCTCAACGTTCACAACATAAACAAAAAGCTGCATCCTACAGTTTACCTATGCTGCAGATTACAATTTAGTATAAAGTATACAAGAAAAAAAATAAATTATTTTGTTGCTGCTACACCAGTCTACCAATATTATCTTATTTGAGCTAGCTTGGTTGTCTCTCTAGACTATTCTGTCTCCCCAGCCTTCTCCTAAGTGAGTACCCTACTCTGCAGTTGTGAATGAGTAGTATGAACGAAAGAAGTTCGGAGGTACTACTACTAATGTTGCTGTGAAGGTAACTTTAGATAAGTTGGTTTAAAGCAACTAATCTAAGCTGATTAAAGTCATAATGTTGCCTTATGACTGTGCTTGTGTTGATTATAATTGGGTTATCAACTGCTGCCGGGTTGTAGTAAGTGCACCACTAAAACAGATTTGTGGCAATTTGCTCTTGCTCTTGTCTCAGACAAATCATTATGATTTCTTTTTTACTGCAGTCGTATTTGGCCCATACAGGGTTTCTCATGTAATGGATATGGAGTTGTCCATAATGAATTCCGTCATCCCCCTCAAATTTCTGAATATGTTATTTTTGGAATCACTGCTTTCTTTCCTTTTTGTACCAGTTCATTCTTCACAGTAACACTGTATTTTCATTATAGATGTTCTTCATCACAGTGGGAATTTATTTCTGTGGCATCTTGATGTATGAGTTCTTTTAAAAGATTCACTGTATAATTGTGCATTGCTTATTTGAGTACCTCAATAAATGTTACAGGATCATGTAAAATGATTCTCTTTATTTGATACTGCATCTTGTTCTAAAACAACAAGACATGCTCTCCCATGGATTTTGTTTTGGTCCTTATTTTATTTTCCAGGTCATATCTTGGCAGATATGTATTCCTATGAGCTTCATGGTTGGAATATTTCTGGGAGTAAGACAGGTAGACTCACAAATAGAGAGTGAGCTAGAAGAGGAAAACATAGTCATGAATTAGAAGAGAAAAATAAAAACACCAAAGCAATGAAGTATGACTGAGGATACAGTGTAGTAGAGAAGAGGCTGAAACCAAACGTATCTACTCCAATGTACAAAATACTCTTTGCCCATTAAAGTTTGCAGGTACAATTAATAGATTTTATTAGATCAGGTAGTGGTTGGAAAAATAGATACATAAGCTCTTCCACAGGTCTATGTTTCTGAAAACTTTTTTTTCCAGATGTGATCCAATTATTTTCTCTAATACTACCCCAACACATAAATCTTGCCTACTTAGATCTTTGACATGCCTTAGACTACTAGGCAAGTGCTGTAGCAGACAGCACTACGACAGAATACTGTTGGCATATGTGAAATTTCTGCTAGTATTTGGAATCATTAATTGATTTTGACCAAGAGATGTGGAAGAAGAGTTACATCCAGGGAGAAAGAGAGAGATACCAGACTGTAGGCACTTGACAGACTGAATTAGGGGAGACTCATTCTTTGTACATTTCAGTAATAAATTTGTACTTGCATCTTCACTAGGAAAAGAAGTGTGCCCTCAGTTTATGTAAATTCCATGAGTTAATGTAGAACAAAAGCAAACTCTGCTGTGCCTTAGCTGTTCTGCCACCTTCCCAGTATTGATGCAGTGCAGTTTCCACCYCAGTGTGTGTGGTTCTGTGGTTAGCTGTTCCTGCTAGTGGTGGAGTAAGCAGGTGGGTGCCAATTGCTTCCATGAGTGAACTGTGCTGTGGTGGTAAGGCAGGTTATTTTTTAAGTGAGTCAGCAAATCAAGCATATTAAAACATATCTGTCAGAAGCACCATCTTTGGGCAATATAACTTTTTAGCTAATAAAGACAAAGATGGAGTGTTCTTAGAGAAATTAATCCATAGGAATGTCAGTCTTCCTGTGTTTGTAAGAGAGCCTAGTAGCTGTGGTACCTGAGGTATGCATTACTCAAAGTTAAGCTATTCCCTAAAGGTAAATCAGAGAGGACTAACTCACAGTATTGAATGTGAGAGCAAGAACCAAATATTTATTTAATTCAAGAGTTATTATGATGTATGCCAAAGGGAGACCCTTTTCTTTTTTTCTTTTTCTTTTTTTTTTCTTTCTTTTTTTTTTTAAGGCTAATCTCTGTCTGTGCAGTTACAGACAGAAAATACCTTGGCAAGACTGTTGTTTCCAGTGTTGATGTTCATCTTTTTTTTCATGCAGCAGTGACTTCCACTGCTCTAGTCGCAGTTTACGATAAGGCAGACCTGGTGAAACTTAATATGCCTCACTTAGATTTGTGGCCATTCCTTAACTGCATGAAAATTATACCTCCATCCTGTAAACAAAGTGCATTTACAATTCCTAATAGTCCTACTTAGTGACACTATTAGGATCCCTTCACTTCTCCCAAATCTATTATGAATGCTTTATCTTAAAATAAATCCACAATGTCTCTTATCCTTGAGTTGGTTCTGATTATGATTCCACTTGTCTTTGTTCATTAGGAGATTTCAAAGACAGCTGGAATTGTCACTAACTTTCTTCTAACGTCTTGTGTAAGCAATGTTTTGTATTTTAAAATATGATCACACTAAGAGGAGAAATCTACAGGTATGCAGAAGTAGTTGCCCATTCTCTGCTTAAATTACGTATATCGTGGCTTCTTCTACAGGTTCCATTGCCCTGCTGTGCTGGTTTTCAATAACTGTAGTAGTTTTTCTGGGAGAGGTGTTGAGGTGTTGATCTTTTGGCATATTTTCACTGTAGTGTTTCAGTCTTCTGTTTTAGTTTGTATAGCTGTATTTTCTTTCCTCATGATTTGCTATTCTGTGCGTTGAGAAATATTCTTTTACAGATATAATAGATCTTGTGAGTATCATACGGGTGAGGGTGATAAGACAAAGAACACAAAAAGGTCTTGACTGTCCTAATTTGCTTTTGCTAATTTGGAGATGGCTATTTGTAGTTAATTTTTGTCTAGGTCCATTGAAATGTCAGTGGTGTTTGAAATATCTCCTTACTACTTAGTATTCTGCATGAGTTCACTGTAAACACTCTGGAAAAAAAAAGAAAAATGTTTTGGTGTTATTCTATGCCTAAATGTGATACTTCATTATTGTACTGCTTAGTTGAGCTACTTCAAAACATAAGTTTAATCAAATGGCAAGGGGTAATAACATCCCTGGTGATTGAATAAACAGTTATTAAATGTTATTGGTGCTTATCATTAGTTATCATAAGACCTTTGTAGTTCTGTGTCAAAGCAATGTTATTAAAGAGAACACAAGAGCAAAATTTGTGTTTTTTAGTGTTGATCATGTATCAGAAAAGATTGGTTAGAATGGAGTGTATGGAATAAAAATGTACCATTAAAAAAAGTAGTACCAATTACAGCATTAAAAAAGTTCCATTGGGAGGCAGCATCTACCTGAAAGGCCGAAGACTGCTGTAACTGAGGAAGAATTTGGAGATAATTTCCCGGGATTAGGAAAGCTCTCAGGTACAGGTAAGTGTGGAAAGGACCCAACCATTGCAAAATTCATATCCCAAGGGAAGCACATCATAGGTGAAAGAAGAGTTTAATTCTGGGAATGAGGCAGTAGGAAGAATAGGTTCAATTGCTGGTTATTTTAGGAAAGGAAAAAAAAGCTCACTAAAATAACTGTATAATTATGCAAAAAGAGAACAAATCTCTTACTACTGGAAATAAGAGAAATTATACATGTTTTTCTAAGGTAAGAGTTTTTTCCAGGTTTTTCTGTAGCAAAACAAGACACTTGTTTTTACATTCACCATCTTATTTGGAAAATACTGTTTCCAAATCCTGCCGTATGTACTATGTTTGTTGTTCCTTTACTGTGAAGTTCACAAATATAATGAATACATTTTAACAGTTTTTTCAGTAAGTAGACTACAGCCTGGAAAATACCTCTCAGTTCTCAGGATAGTCAGGTTTCATGCTCATGAAAATCCTTTAGAGTATTCTGTAATGAAAAGTGTAAGAAKCAGTTTGTATCTTTTTTTGTGTGTGTGTTTATTTTAGGATATATTACACTTTCTGTATTCTGTTTCTTCGTGCTAACAAATAAAAGCATAGGATCAAAGGTGTAAATATCCAATTTACAATTCTCTGAAGATGAAACAAGTCACTCAAAATTGAGCACATTTTAGAAGCAAGAAAACGTCTTTTCAAAAGAACTGACAAGGTTCACAGATTAATATCAAGGGCATAAGTTTAATAAATACTAGTCCCTTTACAAAAGCAACAGARGACAGAAAACTTCAGCTAAATCATGGCTTATTTCTATGCTGAATATGATATAGAAAGTAGATGCCTTTGTCCTGTCATCTTTTTTGGATTTTCAGAGCAAAGTAATCTTTTATTTTTTGAATGATTAATGTTTTTCCTCATCATCAGCAAAATGTGGAAGGTGAAGTAAGACGTAGAACTTGTTTGGAGTTAATGCAAGACTAGAACAAAAAAGTCCTGCTGGAACAAAACTCATCAAATGCCATTTCACAAGTTACATCCCAGTGGAAGCAGGACTTCTTTGGCTATGCCTTTGAAAGTAATGCAACCGTGACAGCAGATGGAAATGCAGGGGAAGAATCACTTGAGTTGCATAAAGTTACATGAAGACAATCACAGGCATATTCTGACTGTGTGAGAAAGAAGAAAAGAAAGAGAGTAAGATCAATGCATGTTAAGTGTTAGTTATAGCACTGTTCAGAAAGGAGCATAAACATATGCCGAAGTAAAAAAGAGTAGTCCACAAAAGGCAATGAAGCTAATCACTTGCTTACAGTAAGATACATGTTGATTAATCTTACTGAGTCTTAGTGCAATATTTCGAAAATGCCACAAACAAAATCTGTAAATCACAGTAGATTGAATTAAGGGATGACATAAATATCTTTTAAGGTTAGTGTTCTTTTCACCTGTAAACAGAATCAGCCTACTTATGTGTATAGTGGATCTTCAGTTTGTGAACATCTTGATTGCTATAGTCAGAATATAATTGCTATTCTGTGAACTTTGCAATTATCTGCTTAGTTCATTGGGGTATTCTAACAAGGAAAGCTGATATGTGAACCAATTATGATTTCCTTGGATAATGGACATATTTATACCAGATTTATTTCCTACTAGTTGGACATAGTGCATAGCTAATATAAAGAAAGTTCCAGAACTGTATAAAACCCCCTAATCTATGAGGCATTTACTCAAATGTAAAATAACATTCATTTAGAACTCCCAGTCTGCTGAATCAAGACTTTGTTACCCTATAAAGCTGGTAGTTGCTCGTTTATCTGTCCTCCTAGCTAAAGATAGGTAATGGACTCTTACATATGCAAGCACTGAGAAAAGCTCTTTTCTTTATTTGTGGATAAAGCAGAGGATTTGTGGATAAAGCAGCAGATTTGTTTTGGCTGTGTTGAAAGAAAATTATTACCAGGAACTACTCACTTTCCACTTATTAAAATGCTAATTCCTATCTTCAGATACTCAAGATTTATACTAGGCTACTTTAGCCACTTTTAGATTTATTTGTTTTCAGCTAGCCTTTGTTTCCCCTTTGCCAATGCCAATGAGAGCAAAATATGAATTAAAATTTAAGATGATTCACAGAAAGAATTGTATCAATATTTTATTTTTAAATCACAGTATTTTTTAAATGATATTTTCTGCTGCTGCAAGTGATAAAAATACTATGTTCTGGCACTTAATAATTCTGTGAATGCACTTAGGAAACCCTCAGAGCACTGAGAGTCAGGTAGTTTATGCCCCTGTGTATGAGTGTCCGAATGCCTGCACATATACAGGCACATACGTACCAGAAGTGTATCAGTTCCACTTTGTGGAAAGGAGGGTGAAGTGCCAGACATTTTTTGTTTTATATATACATACATATATATATGTTTTTTTTAAGTAAATCTGTTTTGAAGGGATCTGAGCACAGAACTCGGCACCAGATTTAATACACACGTATTCAGACGTTCAGACCCCTTTGGTTGCCCACCACTTTCTCAGGACAACCATTGTGGTTCATTCTTATGCTTTATGTTCTCATCTGTTGCATGTTCGTGTCCAAGAAAGATTCTCTGTGAAAGAAATACATTTCCAAACTGAAATCTTCAATTTACTCCAGTTCTGAATGGGTACTGTAGAACAAACCCTGATTTTGTGCCCTTTTGGATGCAAGAAGAAAAGGCTTTAGTAAAATGGATGTATGGTATGTTTTGTTCTTCCTGGTTCATGCATGCCATTCAAAATAGTAAAGTTGTTATATCTGCTTTAGCTTTAACAGACTCAAGTTAGACTCCACAGATTTGAGGATCACCAGAATTGCTGATTTCTCTGTATTACCAGTTTTTATTCATAACCAATGTGTCTTTTCACCTGTAGCTTTTAACATGTCTTTTCACTTGAAGCATTGGACAAGATGTACCAATGAACTGTCTTAGCTTTTCAGTCCAAAGCTTGCCTACATGGTTATACTCAGCAAAATTAAGATTAATCAGTTAAAGATGTGATGCCAAATATATCTATATTAAACCAAATACTTTAATGTATGTGAGTCAACCACTGAGAGGGTGATCTCATTCAGGAGTGAAGAAGGTTTAGTTTGCTTAATTTCAGTACTAGCAGCAATTGAGCATCTCTGCAGTTCTCTTAATTAAACACTGAGTTTCACAAGCAGTTCATCGTAGGATATGTGAAATAATCACAAAACCTTCTCCCTGCCCATGTCACCACAGAGAGACATAATAGGACAGTAGTGCCCAGAAATGTATTTTGTTACTTTCTGTGCTACTTGGCAATGGATAAAGTGAGAACTTTGGTCTCTGGAGCACCTTCATCAGCACGGAATTTGTTCTCAAATATTCATTCTCCATTTTAGGGCAATTGCTTGAGGAAACTCAGCATTCTTTTGTTTTCATTCAGGAAAGGTAAAAATGGAAGATGTTACTTTCTAATACTTTCCCTGAATATTTGTAAGTGGCTGCCTGGAGTACACATGGCTGAGAGAAATACAAGCCTGTCCCAGTAAAAAGATATGCTGGATTTTTAAACATTAGTGCACTTGGCTGTTGCTTTATTAAAGCTCCTTAAGAATGTTCCTGAACATGAGTTTGCATTATAAAGATCATTTTAATCAGAAGGGAGCCTATTCCTGTAACTGTTGTTTATTTTATAACTGTAATGATGTTAAATTATGCTACCTAAGAAAGTGCATGTTCAACAGATTAGGAAGACAATGATATGACAACACAGCCAACAGATCATGATATTTTAATGTTTAGGGAATAGCTTCAGTCTAGCCTCAGTTTATTATTTTTGCTTGTGCATGGAAACTGCTGTATTGTTAGCCTGGTGGCTGTGTGCAATGTTCATTGATTAATTCATTTCATACTGTATTGAGAAGGTGGCACAGAAAAGTAGGGCGAATATACAGGCCACAGCTAGTGCAGAGGATGCTTTCACAACAACTGCTACATCAGTAATCCCTTGTGTGAAACACTACCGTGCCCAGGATGAGAGTGTTGTTAAGCTCTGAGAGTCAGGTAAGGGGATCTAAGGGCCTATGTAGATTAGGCACTTTCAGTTAGCAAAGAGGAATTTATAGCCCATCTTGAGGTCAGAAACCTCACTGAATTCTTCAGGATTAGGCCCTTACAGCCAATGGGGTTGGAGAATTATGTTGACAGAAATGAGTCAATTTTCAACTTGATCTGTAGTGGATTCAGATGGGAGCTAGATGCCTAATAGCTTTATGTGCCATTTATAGAGATTGAAATGGGGAAGATTATAAAACAAACTGTTCCCAAATAAATTGTATGGTTAGCTCTGTATCCCATAGGGCAAGTTACCTGCTGACTACTAAAGGCTCTAGTCTCAACTAATTTGCTGAACAGGCCTAATCCTGAACAATTCAGTGAGGCTTCTGACCTCAGCATGGGAAGTAAATTACTCCTTGTTAGACTGAAAGGGTCTGAACTACTTAGGCCCTTAGATTCACTTACTAAAATCTCTAAACTTAGCAAAATAAATACTCATTAAGACTTTTGACCCTCAGCCTGCAGGCTGAGGCTAACATTTAGGTTGGAATTTTCACTTCTTAATATTGGATACAGTTTTAACACTAGTGGCAGATTCTTAAAAGAGCTAATTCTAATTCAGTTTTCTGCATCTCAAATAAGATAATTGAATTCATAAACTACAACTAGTTCAGTTTATGAAAACTCCGGCCCCCGTTTGCCTTCAACAGTAGGCACCTGACACACCTAATAATGCAAGAGGAGTTCCCAGCTTTGTACACAGATATGAGGAATTTGCTACAGTAAACTGTAGCTAAGAACAAGAGTTCTCTAAGCTTGGGGTTGGCTAAAGAGTCAACTTTTTTATTGACCTGATGTACGAATGAAGTAGGAATGGGCTAATTTTAACCAGAGATTTTTCAGAGAATCTCCTTTCACGGGAGCTACTCTGTTCCCAGAGTACATAAGCTCCTCCATCTGATCTGAATATGTGGCCTTTTGTTTGGGCTGCCAGTATGATGTGGCCCATTTGGGAACTCTTTCTTGGACTGTATTACTGAAGCTATGATGGTTTTATCTTACATCTTTACCTGTCCTGCTGCATCCACCAAGAAAGAGTGCTTCTGGCTGTAATTCCTTCCCTCCTGGATGTCCTAACTGCTTGAAAGTGAGAAGAAACACTGACAGAACAGCATATGCTTCCCAAAACACTATTTCCCATTTTCTCTGAAGAAAAGACAGCAGCCTGGATGGATTTATTCATCAGATTAGGTCTGATGTATAGGGTGTATTAGTTTATTGTTTTAATTAGCATCACTCAAGTGAGATATTATTGAAAGCGATAGCTAATGTCATGAAATGTTGGTCTCCTTTAAAGAGGATGTTTCCAAAGTATGTATAGTATCTCCATACATACCATAGTAGTCAACCGATTTTTATATTATACTTACCTTCATCATAACCATTTGAATTTCTTTATTCTTATCTAGTCCCTAACCCAAACCTATTTACTTCTCAGTGGCAGTCCTCTAGAAATGAATGACATTTCCATCGTGGAAAGATTTTCCTTACTAAATACTACTTGGAGAACAAAAACACAACAACAATACATTTACCTCACAGCAAAATAAAGACTATCATAACATTTTTTCTACCTTGCTAGCTAGTTCAAAATTAGTCACAGAAACAGTTAATTTATTTGATAATCTTGAGAATCTATTTTTTTCCAATCTTTTGTAGTAGTAACTTTTCTTGCACCCTGCCAAGGTCTGTTAATTCTTTATGTATGTTCAAGCTGAGAACTCTTTTTTTTCCTATGTTAACTTTGTGGTTTGTACACCCCTGAGATCAGATAACAGTATCTCTGCAATGAAAAGGTTTAATGAACTTTTATGAGTATATAATTTATTTAGGAACAGTTTGTTTTATAATCTTTCCCATGTGGATCTGTACAAATGGCATGTAAAACTTCTAGGCATCTAGCTCCCTTCTGAATCTGGTCTTGAAGCCATTTGGAATCAAATTGAATAGATTCTCATTTTTGTCAGTGTAATTCTCCTGATTGAAACATTTTCTCTGATATGTAAGGCTATCAAGGTTGATTAAAAAAAAAATCATTCTTCCAGGATTTGTTCTTACGTAGCTGTAGAAAAGAGGACAATCGAAATTTTTGCCTCATGTCTGAATTATTTGAAAGAGTTCTGATACGTGTCATGAGCTCWGATCTGCCAGAATCAGCTTTCTTTCTCTCTCTTAACCAGTCTTATCTGGTGCCACAGAAAAGTCTGTCTTGGTTTTTCTGTCTTCATCAGCAGAGTGACAAGATGATGGCAGAGCATTCTGCCATTATGCTGATTTTGGCCCAAAGGTTCATTGGGAAACTATATTTGCTTACCATCAAGTTATGAACCAAAACAGCTGCTCTCTGTTAAACATGGATCTCCTATTCTTATTTGATGGAATCTTCAGCAGGAATCATTATGATCCAGTAAGTTTAAGTTTCTTCTCTAATACAAGTTTAATTTTAAGTGGAGCTTTCTAGTAGGATTTGTAGCATTACAGATATAATGACTTACCCACTATTGTTGCATTGATCCTGCAGTTTTCATGCACCTGTTTTCCATTTATGCTGATGTCATAAATAAGAGTTATAAAAAGTATGTTTGCTATAAGAACTTGAGCAACATCTACCTGCTAAAAGCCTTGAGTCCATAAAAATACCCCCTTTTACCTAACAATTAAAAGATATATGAGTTATATTTGATGTGAAACAACATGCTGCCATACTTGAATGTTTAAAATTATTTTCTTTACATGTTTTTTCGTATAACAGTTTGCTACCACACATTACTGGAGTATGAGATACTTGAACTTAAAGCTAGTATGCCATGATAATTTTAATGGGAGTATTTTTGAGCAGTTGTCCTAAAGGTTTTCCTTTCCAGTTGTTCTGCAAATTAATTAACTTAATTGTGCAAAATTACATTAATTGTTAGCTCACTATCTGATTTCCCTTCAGATACATGTTTTTTCGTATAACAGTTTGCTACCACACATTACTGGAGTATGAGATACTTGAACTTAAAGCTAGTATGCCATGATAATTTTAATGGGAGTATTTTTGAGCAGTTGTCCTAAAGGTTTTCCTTTCCAGTTGTTCTGCAAATTAATTAACTTAATTGTGCAAAATTACATTAATTGTTAGCTCACTATCTGATTTCCCTTCAGAATATTCCTGATAAAATCTCAGTGAGACATTAGCCAGCCATGCCCTCAGACTGTTGTCTGATCTGGACAAATATGTCTGCAGAATTGAGCACCTGAGTTTATAATTATGGCATTTGCTGTTAGCATAGTGCATTTGCAGAAATAATACACTGATTCTTGAATACAAAAATGGAGTTAATCCAGTGGCACAGTAGTGTGAGTAATTCTGTGAATCCAATTCATTTCCTTCATGAGTTAATTACAATAACAGTATCCAACCTGGAGATCCACAGGGCTTGCTGCTACTTAGCACATCCATAAAAAGGGGCATTGCTTGCTGCAAAATTGTTCCATTCTAAAAAAAAGATGAATTGCTAGAAAAAGAAAAAGAACATATTCTTGTTATATGGGGAAAGGGGAGTGGACAGAAAGAATGATGTGGCCAAGTGTCTTGGAAATCTATGGTGGAACCAAGAATAAAAGTAAGGGCTCTCTAATCTCAAGCAGCTAATCTTATTGAAAGACTTTTTCTCCATTCCATCCTTTTTCTTGTTGCTGATTTGAAGAGTCTTCCTGTTTATAAGTCCTCTTCTTCCGCTAATGCATGGAGAAATGTTCAAGTCCAAAACAAACCCATACCTAGTATTGTTACCTTATTTTCTGAATAGGTCCATACTCTGATGCAAGAAATTATTCTCCAAATATAAATATTGTTACTGTTTTTACTGTAATGATAATGTTTTTATTATAAATGACAGTGCTTTTGCATAATTTCCCAAGAAAGTATAAAAGGCCAGCTGTTCTTCAGAGTCTGAACTTCTTTTGGTTAGCCTGTTGCAGTACAAGTAATGAACAAAGGTGCTATTCATGTACGTTGTGTAAGAACTAATTGAGAATATAGTATATTTTATATAAATTTTATAATTTATATAATTGAGAATATAGTATATTTATAATAAGTACCTCATTATGTAGTGCCAGTTATATTCAGAAGAGTAGTATTAGAGCCAGATTCTTTAACAGAGATGTCTTACTGAGCCTGACTAATAAAATATGAGTAAAATATGAACTCCCTAAAGCAGTGTAAACACTGGGAAAAAAAACTTAGTTGTGGAGACAAAGAGTTCATTGCTACTTTGGTACCTGAGGATCTCCAGCGCAGTAATCAACAGAGAACAGGAAAAAAAAAAAGGGGGGGGGGGGAAATAAGTATTCTGAACCATATATCAGCACATTTGAAATGATATAGTAACCATAGTCCTTTCACTTAATTATCTCTGAGTGCACACTACTGCAACATTCAAACCAATTCCTTTGATTTAAAGGGAGTTCCTGCTCTTATGGGAAGTTGGCTGAGATAACCTTGAGAGGCTAATAGAAGTAAAATTGAAGAAAGAAGGGAGGAGCAGAAGAGTAAAAAGTGAAGACTTAGAAGTGGAATAATTTGTGGTCTAYGAGTTCAGTAACTACAAAGCTGTAGTGCAGTGTTATTCTCTGCACAGAACTCTTGATTACAGCAGGAAGATTAGTGTTGGACCGAGGCCAGACTCTCTGCTGGTGTGAATTGCAGCAATTGTTGGGTAGCATAAATTAATGTTGAGCATAGCAATGTAAGTTAGGCTCTCTAAATTTCGTGTCCACTGTGCATAAAAAAAWTTTAAATTGTCATATATTTCTTCTGGCACTGTATATACAGATAAACAATAGTGATGCATATTTCTCCTCCASATTACTGCAGAACAGAACAAATCATTGTAATAGCGTATGTTACAGATCCTTTGCTATGCCGTAATATTCTTAATACAATAGTACTATTGAAGATAATGACATATACATATTTTCTTTTTGTTCTGCCAATAATAGGATCCCTTATGAATATGAAGGAGCAAAGGGAATATAGTATCTTTAGATGAAAATTACTCCTTGAACACTATGAAAATATAAACCTGAATGAAATGATTCACAGGATTCATCTGTAAATACTTAAAGCTTGTTTCTTGCTTTTAAGTCAGTTTAAAAAATTGGATCAAATCAAACCTGTGAATTTGATTGAATCGTATGTATTTGTATGATACTTAACATATTAGAATGAATTTTAAAAAATGGCACAGRAAATTTGTTCTGCTCTTCCCATTAATTGTGTATATCACCTGTTACAGCTTACTGTTCTTCTTTGCTCAGGAATATGCTTTAATTATTAAAAAAGAAAGGTAATCATCAAAAAGACATACATAAGTGATTGATTGGTTTCTGCTCTTGTCTCTCCTCATACTCAGAAATCCACTGACTGTTTCAGTTTAACACTGGCATGTGAGAGGACAAGAAAATGCATCTGAAAGTGGAAGAAAGGTAAAAGCTAGACTATCTTTTTTTTATCTTTTGCTCAAAATCCTTGAAATACCCCAAAGAGGAAAAAAGTATTCGGGTCCTACTGATAAAATAAAGCAAATACAAAACTTCCTAGTGTCTGACTTCTGCCAAATATTTGTCCCTAGAATTAAAATATTAATGAAGTAGGAAGAACTTTGTGTGTTTGTAATCATAAAAAATATCATAATTGTGACATCTATTTTTATCGTATAGTATGTGTCCTTGTGACTAAACAATGATAGATGTTTGATCTATGACTTCGGTATGCTTTTGTGCCAAGTTGCAGAAGAATCTGGATTTTGGCATTGGAAATGAATTAGTAGAATGAGTTAAACTTGCCTCCAGTAGCATCCAAATTTTGAAGTGTTCTTGTGATCTCACTTTGTAGTTTAATGGAATTTGGGATGACATTAGGAATACCTTTATATCTTTCACAATATATTTACTGTAGAATTTGAAGGATTGTGATTTGGTTAGCAATAGCTGCAATTCACACATTTCATAGTACTTTTGGCAAGACCATTATGAACTAATTTGATGCCAGGCATTAAGTTTGTTTATTTGATTGATCATTACATCTCCCTTATATAGCCATATGGCAGCCTACTGAAATTATTGAGATAAAGAGTATGAGCACTAATCAATGTAGGCAACAGAGACAGATAACATGGATAATATGTATTATACCACTGGGGCTCTGAAGGGAAATAGTCACCAGGTTCTCTAGATTGCTCTGGACTATGTAGGAGGAGTGGACCTAGGTGGTGAAAAAGATGCCTGACGCACAATTTCTGCACATGTCAAATCTGCCTCCACCTGCTGCACCTTGAGACGAGTGGAGTAAACGCTACTCTTGATTTGCCCTTGCTATAACCCTGTGTATTGAGCTGTAAAGCACCAATCTTTTCTTTTTCCATGTGAAGTAGGAGTACCTACACTTGTTTTTTATTGATGTGGTAGGATTGTAGCTGTGATGTCAAATATAGCCAAGCTGCATTTTCATGGGGCTTACTTACAGAGAGGGGAATTGGTCACAGTTTGGATTTTACATGTGCCGAAGGAATAGCCAGTTTATTCACTGCTGGTGCTACAGACTGGGATAGAGAGAAGAAAAATTTATGTTGGCAGAGATGTTACGACTCTGTTTTCATAGGTCTCATCTACCACACTCACCATTTTTTTTCCATGAAATTGGACCAGCTTTTCCGTGCTGAAATAGATGTAGGGGTTGAAGTAAAATGGGCTTCACTTGCAAGACCCTTGCAGCTGGCAAGGCATGTGCTAGTGAGGTRTGTGGAGGACAGGAATGGTGGAAATTGTTGCTGGTGTGGGTCAAACCCATTTCAGGGTTTGGGGCCAACAAGTCAGCAGGACAGAAGTGGGGCCAGCTTTTCTCTTGTTCTGGGAAACTTTTGTTCTCTGCTTCATTTTGAAATTGCCTGAGCCACCTCAACAGCATATTTTTCTCCCTAAAAAAATGCAAAACAAAACAAGAACAGAAGCCAGGGCTTGTAGCGTTGCCTCGAGCCTAGAGTTTTGTTAGCCAGTATCTGCATTATTCAGTGCGGGAACGTTTCTTTCAATAATTTACAGGTTAACGCAAAAAAGAGGGAGCGCCGGGGGCGCGGGCGGCCGGGGAGCGGCGCGCAGTGCGGGCCGGCGGCCGCGAGGGGCCGACGGCGAGCTGAGCTG
>NW_028185816.1:3364855-3410413 GCF_003343005.1 Rhea americana
TTTTTTTTCCATTTTTTTAAAGCAGTGCCAAACAGCGGCACAACAAGTGGAGGATGCAAACGGCTGCTCGCTGAGCCACTGCTGCCTGGACGTGCCAGAGGGAGAAACTGCAAGAAGCAACACCCATCCTATCGTCAGGCTTGGTACACGGATTATTTAATGGTGATTTACAAATCTTCAGAAGCTGGGCTTGGAAAGACTGGTGATCACGCTCACCCATTCATTCCGTGTCTCTCACACAAAACACACTCGCCTCCTTCGTTTTTTCCCCTTTTGGAACAAGACTCTTGCTTGTTGCCTTTTTGCAAATGCCTGGGCGAGAAGCGGTGTCCGTGGCGGTGCAGAGCGCTCCCAGCTCAGGCTGCTTTCCTGCCTTGCTCTTGGCACTCTTGTTGCAACTGGCAAGAAGGGAGAAAAATAACTCACCAACCTGTGGTGCTGACTGACCTTACACACCTGAAAACGTAGACCAGTTAGCACAGCCCCCTCCTCAGGACTGCTGTCTCCAGATCCTTACACTAGCAAGAACAGCACTGCTATTTCTCTGCATAGGAACAGTAAGTATAATAGCATTTTTAAAGATTTTTTTTGCATGACATGTAGGTATAATTTTAAAAATAGCAATGTCATTTAACAGTCTGTATTCACCTTCTATCATGTAATAATAGCTACAGCTGTAAATGAGTTCTGTTTAAAATGGTGTATATTTTTTTGTGTATGTGCTTGCATGTAGATGTTGCTTCAGTGCACCTGCAGCTGTGTTTTCTTGACACATCATATCACAGTATTTTCACTTGAGTATTTTATGTGCCTGTTTCCAAATTAAATTCAGTAAGATGTTATCATTGAAACACAATTCAGTTACAAATTAAATTGTAACGTTCCTACCTCTTACATCTTTCTAGAGATACTCCAAAAGCTTTGTGCAGATGTGTTTCTTCTTGCAATATTTTATATAGATATATGGAGGTCTCTATATGTACTCAAAGATTTGATTGCTTTGTATATTGCAGTATTTTTATTACTGTTTATGTGTGTTACTGTCTCAGAAGCATGCATGTGTTTGTGTATGGATGCAAGTGCTTATATGGGTGGGGATTTTGTATCTCTRTCTCTATATATGTGACATACCCACCCACATCCTTACCCACAGACTCGTTCAAAATCTCTGTGCATGTGATGTGGGTGTGTGTGTAATGTAGAAGTGTGAATAGTGTGGGTAGGGAAAGATTTGAATACTGTGGCAATAAATGACACAATTTCATTTGATCAGTGTGACCTTTTAGAAAAACAATCCAATCTTTTTCCCTTTTTGTTTTGTTTATTTTTGTGTGTTTGTGCATGTGCCTCAGGTTAAGTGCTTCTTCTGCATGACCATAACCAAAAGGTGACCCATCCACTCCCTTATGCCCTATGGGGACCTCAGAGCCAGTTTCTCAGTCTTCATCTCCTCCTCCTCCTTCTTCTCCTCCTCCTCCTCCTTCTCTTACCACTGCTGCGGACGGCCTGGGTGCTGCTCCCAGGTTTGAGACGTTGCTGACAGGCTGAAGAAGGGATTTGCAAAGACCTCCTCACTGTGTAAATAGAGTGACAACTGGAATTACCTTCAACTCCCTGAGGAGTGGTATTAAACAATAATAAGATTGCTAGGCCAAAGCATCACCAAGAGCAAAATATGAAGAAAGAGACTATTTGCATTTGGTTGCAATGATGAACTAAAGACCTAAAACATCTCTGGGAAGCAGGTACCTCTTGATTTGCATAGTTTTTCTCCTTGTATGCAGTCTTTATAGGCTGCAAGGTGGTCATGAATTTGATCTGATCTGTGATAGCCATAGGAAATTAATGAAAATAAAGGGGCTTGGTGGATGAAAGAACAAGGCCTCAGCTGTTTCCTGGCCCAATCTGAGAGTTGCATACATTCTTACTAACGAAACACAATGGTTTGTGTCAAACATTCTGGACAATAAAAAAATGCAGATCTGTGGTTTTCCAAAACATATATTCAGTGTTACTTCTATGTTGCCCTGCCCTGTGTCCAAGAGACTGTCCTCCAAATGCAAATGGCTTTGAACTTTCTATAGTGAAGGTTAAGGTCACACCRTAAATAAACCAAACTACTTGGCACTGAGTGATAAACAAGCAGTTGAAAAATGGAGGTTGCAATGGTAAGCGCAGATAGCTCTGGGTGCAACAGCCATATGCCCTATGGATATGCAGTCCAAGCTCGGGCTCGAGAGAGAGAGAGACTGGCACAATCAAGAGCAGCAGCAGCTGCGGCTGTAGCAGCAGCAACAGCAGCAGTAGAAGGGGGGGCAACAGGTGGAGGTGGACCATATCACCATTACCACCAGGAACAGAGTCGAGGTGCTTCCTCTTCTTATGGTGGGAATGCATCAYGCAGCAGCCTGCCCCACCACCAGAGTGGTAAGAGACGGAAGAAAGGGAAAAAGAGGAGCCACCATTTGGGAAGTAGGGAATGTGGAGCCTCCTTCCCATGTTCAGAACTACTGCCTCTCAGTGGTTCTGAAGAGAGAATACTGAAGGACTTGAGTGAGGAGGAAGAGGAGGATGAAGATGAGGATGAAGATGATGAGGAAGAAGGAAAGCTCTACTGCACTGATGACTATGGGCATGATGAGTTTTCATTCTCAGACCAGCCACCTGATGATGGTGGTGGAGGCCCTGGGGGTTACAGCTCTGTTCGCTACAGTGAATATGAGTGTTGTGAACGTGTGGTAATCAACGTGTCAGGACTGCGGTTTGAGACCCAACTGAAGACACTAGCTCAGTTCCCAGAGACGTTGTTGGGTGATCCAGCGAAGCGAGGCAGATACTTTGACCCTCTCAGGAATGAATACTTCTTTGATAGAAACCGGCCCAGCTTTGATGCCATCCTATACTACTACCAGAGTGGCGGCCGACTGAAGAGGCCAGTCAATGTGCCCTTTGACATCTTCACTGAGGAGGTGAAGTTCTACCAACTTGGGGAGGAGGCCATGCTCAAATTTAGGGAGGATGAAGGGTTTGTCAAAGAGGAAGAAGACAAAGCTTTGCCGGAGAATGAGTTTAAGAGGCAGGTCTGGCTGCTGTTTGAGTACCCGGAGAGCTCCAGTCCCGCCAGAGGCATTGCCATTGTCTCAGTCTTGGTCATCTTGATCTCCATCGTCATCTTTTGTCTGGAGACTTTGCCAGAGTTTAGAGATGACAAAGAATTCATAATGTCCCTGAGCTTAGGGAAGGGGCCTTCCAATGAGTCRCTTCACCTGGATGCTGGGGAGCACACCATCTTCAATGACCCCTTTTTCATTGTAGAGACAGTGTGCATCATTTGGTTCTCCTTTGAGTTTACAGTGCGTTGCTTTGCATGTCCGAGCAAAGCACACTTCTTCAAGAACATCATGAACATCATAGACATTGTGTCCATCTTGCCTTACTTCATCACTCTGGGCACTGACCTGGCCCAGGAGCAGGGCAGTAATGGTCAACAGGCCATGTCTTTTGCCATCCTGAGGATCATCCGTCTGGTCAGGGTGTTTCGCATCTTCAAGCTCTCCAGACACTCCAAGGGTTTGCAGATCCTGGGTCATACCCTCAGGGCCAGCATGAGGGAACTCGGCCTCCTCATTTTTTTTCTCTTTATTGGAGTCATTTTGTTTTCCAGTGCTGTTTACTTCGCAGAAGCTGATGAGCCTGCCACCCATTTTCAGAGCATCCCAGATGCCTTTTGGTGGGCTGTAGTGACCATGACTACAGTTGGTTATGGGGACATGAAACCTATAACTGTGGGTGGGAAAATAGTTGGGTCCCTGTGTGCCATTGCAGGAGTGTTAACCATTGCTTTACCAGTGCCAGTGATTGTCTCCAATTTTAACTATTTCTATCACAGAGAGACTGAGAATGAAGAACAAACACAGCTGATGCAAAATGCAGTCAGYTGCCCATACCTCCCAACAAATATACTGAAGAAATTTAGAAGTTCATCGTCTTCATCCACAGAAGATAAATCAGAATATTTAGAGATGGAAGRAGGAGTTAAAAAATCTCTTTGTGTAAAGGAAAAAAAAAGTCAGGACACAGGGGATGGAAGTGAGTCAGAGAAAAAAAACTGTGTAAATTCGAATTCTGTGGAAACTGATGTGTAATTTTAACATTTCCAAATATATTTATGCATTAAAGAGTGCAGTGAAAAAAAATGAAATATGCAAATAAGAGTCCACAGCATACAGTAGTATGCCATTTCATGGTTAAATACAAATAAAAAGCATTGCTAAACTTGTATTACATATCAAGTAAGTGATACAACTTGAGAAAGAGATTGCTAGATCTGATATAGTTTCAGACTTTATATTTTTATTAGAATGCAAATGTTTTGCACATGAGTCTGAAAAATTTGTTAAAACCAAGTCAGTTTTAAAGTGGGTGCATGACCTGTCAACATCACTAATAACAGCTCAATGGTAAAAGCTGGCATTCAGAGGTATTTACTATGTAAGAAGCAATGAAATTTGGTAGTCATTTATCTATTTATCAGTGCTTTAATAGCAGCTACCATAAATCATTGAATACCATAGTCATTGTTTTTCAAATGGTAAATTTATTGTAAAAAGATATTCTACAGAAAATAGATCTAAATTTTTTTCTTGAAATCTTTATTGCTTGTTTTTAACTGGAAATTTACTTTGAAAAGGCTGCTAAGCCTCCAGAAATTGTTTATTTTTATAACTCTCTTTGGAGGCATTGCAGCCTGTGTTGTCTAATAATTAAAGAAGTGAAGTAAGAGAATCATTTAACTTGGACTGACTGCAAAGGCAAATGACTGGAACGCTTTTTTGCACTACTTTATATGCTGGAGATATATTGAAAGAGACTTCATACTGTGAATGTTTACTAATGTAATAGTTCAATGACAATCATTGAAAGAGTGAATTCTACATCATATTTTATTGTTTTTCTTTTCTTTATGTGATGCTTATGGCAAAACAGCTAATATTACGTTAACACCATTCTCTTCTAATTATGAATATTTGTGGCCTGGAAAAGGATTGTGAAGTAAAATTTTATAATCAAATTTATTTGAAATCAGTGTTTTCTACTGAGGCCCTCTAGGAATACCAACTAGTTTGTCTCTTTTTCCTGGTTAAATTAACATTCAGAATGTATGATTTGTACATGCACTTTGTCAGTGGTGAAGTAATTCAGCGTATGGGAGGAGAAGGTAGAAGTAATAAGATACACAGTTGTTACAGTACTGACAATTCAGAATTGCTAACTTTTAACGTGCTATTATTGGTGCTGCATTTTTTCCTTAATTACAGCTTTCACCCATGTATATTTCAAGCAACATTTAAGATCCAAAATAGGCATTCTGGTATTTGAAATGAACATGTTGGGTCCCATGCAGTTCTTGATCCTTAATTTCTTTTCACTGATTCTTAGGGCAGCTGTATTTTACTATGTCAAAAACTTCTATTGCCCTTTATAGGAAATTAAGGTGTGTAAAGACTATTTGAATCCAGACTCCTGAATGAAATAGGTAAGATATTACTATGCTTAACATAAATAATAGATTCTGAAAAGGTATTTTTCAGCTTCATAATTATCAATGGAAGGCACTACTAAACTGGATTTTTTTTTTGAAGAGGCACTATGGAACACTCCAAACTATAAAACTTCAACCAAATTTGCATGTGCACTTTGAGGGCTGGGACAGGCCATTGTAAGAGAAAAAGAGAGCTTAGCAACACTGCTGAATTATAGTAGTCTTGCAATATTCATTTAAAACTAAGAAGAGGAATTTGGAAGGCAGAACTAGAAAATGTCTTAAAGTGCTGGAGCCCAAGGGTGACAATAAAGCAGTCCAAATTGAAACCCATGAAAATATGCATAATCTGTTAGATAAGCATTGTTTGCTTTATGTAGCACCCTGTGATACAGAATAGAGCCATAGGCGTAGAACTCTCCTTATTGTTTGATTTTTGCCTCTATGGATTTTCTGTGAATAACCTTTCTGGAAAAGTTTATGTGCTTGTCCTCTGTTGGAACRCCCATTGTGTTACCTATAAAGCAGGGACTAATAAAAAAACAAGGTACAGAAAAGACTGCATTGTGCTAAGCCCTGATCAAAAATTTGTGGGTTTGTTTTGATTCCTAATTTAAAATCATAGAACAGGCTTAACTATCTTTTTCATGTGAAGCATTATGCTTTTTTGTTGTGATGATATTAAATTCAACTGAGTTTTCAATGAAACACTTCAGTAATTTAATGCATAGGCATTCACCARAATTGCATATTGCATTTTGTTATGGCTCATCTGAGTAAATGTACTAAATATTTTTTTCTACTGGGGCAATATCAGCAGTGAGGATGAGCAATCTRTATCATTTAGCAAAAATCCATAACTGAAAGTGCTTTTTTAACAGTTATCAGTTAATGGTGTAAAGAATATAAGGGTTCCTTTAAAAGTTAGTTTGCTGGTAGTTCTGTGTAATACAGACCATAACACAGCTGTAGAAGTAAATGAAATACTAAATAGGCAAATGATGAGCTTAGATAAAATAAGTAGTACGTGCTTGTAGAATGGGCTGGTTGAGTGGGAAAGTAGTTTGTCAAGGGTGGAATTTTAAGTCACCACTCTAATGGAAATCAGGAAAAAAAAATCTGTGAATAACTCTTAGAAAGTGTTCATGCAGTGCACAGGGAGCTCAGCATGAGGTACCTGCTTAAGTAGTTACCCAGCTTCTCCAGTCTTACAGCTATTCTGCTACCAGTATGCAGCCTATTAAATTAAAGCAAGCATGGCAATGTCTGCATTATACTGTGATCATAGCAGTACCTTATTCTATGAAGGAAACGTTCATACTATCGGACCTTGTAGCAGTAGGCAGAGCAACATTCTGGGTATATTATCATTGTATAGTGCAGTACTATGAAGATGTATCCTAAGACAGCAGTGGACGCTGCCCAGCCTCTTGCTACGTGTAAGCCTATGTATTCGCAACTGCCATTATAAATAAGAGCTACTATAGCTTAATGTCAGATTGTGCTTTCAGTTTGGCAGACCATTCTGAGTCACAGAAAGAATTGTGCATTTCTGAATAGAAGCAAAACTTTCACTTGGGCTGGCTTTTAATTTGATCATTCAACTACTAGTCAGTCCAGTCATTTATGACACAGCTTGAAAATGGCRAAGTCCCACCCCTAATATGCTAAAAGCCAAAGATCCCAAGTGCTTAACAAGAAACAAATTCCTGTCAAGCATTACTTAGGTTGAAGCTGTGTGCTAGAGAAACCCTGTATTTGAGCTCTCACAGCTCTAAATTACTAATACTGCTCCTGTCAGAGCGTTCTGAATGTTACTGGATACTGACAACTATCAGAGAAATAATTTTATTATTGCTTGGGCATTTTATGTTTGAAATTGTAGCAGTGAAATGCATCCCTGATGTAGCTGATGTGAATGGCATTACACTAGCGAGCATTTTAGTTCTAGTAATGTAGTTCAAATGATTTCACATTGGCATACATTTCAGCTAAAAATAATGCAAAATGAGATATTTTGGTATTTCATGTTCACTTGCAGTGGTGAGAAAATTTGGAGGAGCTCCATTAGAATTGGAATCACAGCAGCATCAAGTCAGATTTGACATGTAGGCTGATACTAAACTTCTAATTGGCCCTTATTTAAAGAAATTTGTAAATGTTTTTGTAGTAAGTGCAAAGGCCAGTTTCCTAAGGAGAGTTCTGCAAACTGAAGTATYGGATTTAATGCATGACTTCAGAGATCTGTGGTTTTTTCTTTATCACAGTCATTGAGTTTTCCAGTGTTACACAGATTCCTTGAAAATTTCAGCCTGGCTGCTGAAATTTGTATCAAAAGAAGTGTTGTGTCTCCCCGTTTGGAAGTTCACGGCTAAGTTTTTTAGTGTTTTGTTAAGCTTTCTCAGAATGATTCCACAGCAGGCCAATTCAAGGTGATGGAAAGTGTAATTTTTCTTTGTATTTGAGGGAAAATTCTTTTGCTTACATATTTCTGTTTTGTAGAGTCCATTACTTGGGCATCTATGTCATGCAGAATCGTTTTGGAAGCTCAAGGGAGTGGAAAAAAACAACTCCTACCATGATTATATCTAACTCATGACAGCATTGTTCTTGGTGTTTGGGGATACTAATGGGCATTTTGGACTACTCTAAGTCATGAAAAATGAGATCTGAGTGTGATTTCATTCAACCAAACTATTAAGTTGCTTTGGAAYGCGAAATTGATTTTGGATGGTATTGCTGAGCAAAGAGTTTGGGATGAGGTCGTAATCCTGAATAAAGGATCTTACCTTGTGGATCCTGACACACAAAGTTCATGTCAAGTATGCTTTCAGGTATTGAGAGTCACTTGACTTGGGGTAGGAAAAATCAGTGCTAAAAGGCTCAGGAATGTGAATTTTTTCTGTTTCATGTTTGGACAAGTGCACTGTGGAGAAACAGCAGAATGTCAGAAAGCCTGTTCTGTGTGTACCCGGTTTGTGGAAAGTCTTTTCTGCACAGTGTCGAACTATGATGTGATCTCATTCTAGTGATCTGAGACTGAAAAAAATAATTCTGAGTGTAAATGAATTTTTAGCGTAAGCTTTACAAAGTTTGTTGATAGTCTTCAAACTAAATATGAACTTTCCATGGTGCTTTAGACTATGTAACTGGCTTCCTCTAACTATTTATTACTGATTCCTTACTGGATCTACTGTTATTGTGTCCAGTTATAAATTCAGGCCTACATTTCTTTAACTAATTGATACAAAACAGTAACAAATAAAAGCAGAATTTTAAACAATTCTTAAGATCCAGCATATAAATTATGTATTTTTATTATTGGACAATAAACCAAAATGATAATCCATGGTATTTATAGACATGGGACAGGGTATGCATTTTAGTATTGCTGCAACTGACTGATCAAATGCTTCTGATTTTGCAGTGAGTAAGATCTTGTTTATAGATTTACCATATTTGTGTACCCCTTTTGAAATGAATGCTTGTAGAAAAATGGGCAATGAATATTCCTTCATTTTCACAGAGATAAATTAATTTGGGGTTAAATGCATAAATATTTTGTACCTGGCAGCCAGGTATAAATGTGAAACTTTATATACTGCTACCATGCTTTCTGTGTATTCAGAATTCTGATTAGATATTAATTCTTAAAGAAAAGTCATTAAAGCATTATATACTGAGATGATTGAATTAATTTTTATTTTTAATCCTTTTCTGTAAAATTGTAACGTACCTTGAGACCTTTTTCTGCAACAGGTCCTTTGGAAAAAAGTATATAAGTATTTAAGAAGGAAAGAAGAGAAATCTTAAGTTACATGTCAAAATCTGATATAATATTCTAATTGAGGGAAATTGAGGGAAAAGCAGGTAAGTACAAATTTTGTTTGTTTATTCCTTTGCTTGTGCATGTGCGGTATTGCCATAGAAAGCAGATTGGAGGTCCATTGGCTAAATAAATCTGCAGCTGCAGAGAGAAGTACTTCATGTACTGCATCTGTTTCAGGTATTCTGTGGTCTCAGGGGCAGCAATTGCATCTCGGATAGAGGTGCAGCTGCTACTGGTGCGTCATATAACTGGAAAGATACTGACTACAGCAGGCAGTACCAAGTGGAGTGGGAGAGGGTGCTACAATTTTTTTAGCCTGTCTAATAAATCCATACTCCCACCACGACTATCCCGAGTGACAGTTTTAAAGCTATTTGTTCTTAAATACCTTGTAACCCTTTGAGACAGGGAAGGCTTACACTTGCCAGTCTTCTAGCTTCTAAGCTACAGGGGGACTTGGGTCCACATTCACAAAATGTATTTTTAGACACTTGATTTCCATTCATTTAATTAGGAATTAGGTCACAAGACACTCCTTGTATCTCAGGCCAAGTGATTTGTCTAGTGTTGTAAGGAGGCCTGTGGTGGAGCAGGTTTCCCAAGTGCTACCTTGGTTCCTTAAGCAGCATAGGAAGTGACAGCTTATATTCAAGATGCTTTTTTTCCCCTTAATCTAATATTTGAATGGTGCTGGAGCATTTGCGTTGTGAGTAGGGAGGAGGACAGCTAGATTTGGTAATGTACATAAAAGAAGTCTTTAATTTCCAATAGATATTTTTTTTCCTGTTTCTTAGCAGTCAGAATCAACTAACTTACATGTTTTTGACTTAGTCTTAAAACTTTTCTTACACAAGCTATTTCAGAGGGAGATCATAGACTGACTTTAAAATTATCATCCTGACAATAGCAATAGCTGTAAAGGAAGGAAATTGAATCACAGGTACTCAGCATCACTGCTATTCTTTAWTTTGTCCTAAATATGCTGTCTTTGAGCCCAGTGCTATTGCACTGAAGTAATCTAAAACTTCTGGTGTCAATTATGGCCTGATTGAGTCTTCATCAACTGTCACATACTGCAATAAGGGCTTTTCCTTGTTTGTATTTACATTGTTAGTACATTAGTTATGCTGTGGAGGAGAGATGCTTCAGAGTGCTTTACTGTTCGTTTATTTTCACTCCTAGGTAAGCAATACCCCATTGTATCCTTTAAACAGAAATCCATCCACATGCATGAGGAGGTGGCATTCTCTATTTTTTTTTTTCCTCTGCCTTGGACAGCTGGGGAATTGGAGGCTTGTTGGGTGCACAGTGGCATATGCTTGCCCTGCGCTGATTTAGCGATGTTTCTTGCTTCTGTTCCACCTAAATCAGTGAACATTTGATTTTAGTTAGAGCCCATGATGTCTGTCTTTGGATGTGGCTCACCCACTACATGAACAAACTTTAATGTTCATCTTTTGTTGTCTCCCTGTTGGTACAGCTTTATAATGAAATCAGGGTCTCATTCAGTGACAGTTTCTTCCTGCACAGTGGAACCTGAATACAGAAAACTGCAAAGGACTGTTGATGTAAACTAAAGGTACCTTTTGTTTTCTTGCCCAAATATACTAAGATACGTTTGCATAGGAACAAGTTATAGATTATACCGACTGTACATTTCAGGGTAAATACATTATTTCATTTGTGGACTTGTTCTCTCAAAGTGCCCTCAATTTGCCCTAAATCCATCAGGATTTTAAGATGTTGAATATTTTTTTAGAAGATCTCAAGTATGAGGGAAAATGATCCCTCTTTGCATTCAAAATGGCAAGGCATTATTATAAGGCAGAAATCTTGCATATTTTTGAGGTTAAAGGAGGCTAAGGAACATTAGCTTTTCTATTAAGGGCTTCCTTAAATATGAGCTGCAGGTATACACAATAAGAAAAATACAGGTTGGTCAAAAGGAAGAGGAAGAAAAGATTTTTGGTAGCATATTTAAAGACATCATCATATTTTACTGTGTGCCAAATTACAAGCTCAAAAATACCTAATTCTAGCATGAATCTATCTCACCACAGAGTGCAGATATTTTGTAGCACTTTATACTTAAGAATTTAGTTCTGTATCCATTTATTTCTATTAGTTATTTGTAAGCACTATTATGATCCAGGATTTATGGATCACAAAATGAAAGACAAAAATTCTGTAAGGATTTCAGTAAAAGAGAGGAAGAGCAGGAATTAAAACTCTTTTTTAGTATCTTCTAGAAGAGAACATTGTTGGTACCATTTAATTTGTGAACATCTGCTATAACTAATATACTGATTTAATAGGTTAGAAGGCAAAAATACTCTAGCTAGTAAATATTTTCTTGTTGCTCAGTGTGATAGAGAATTAATATTTTTCCCAGCTTTGAAATATGGAGAAAACATTGTGAAAATAGACTAGTAAGTAGAAATAGTACCATAGACCTTACACTGTAAAATAATCTGTTGCTCTGTGACCTGATTTCCAGAATTTATTAGTGATATTGGATGACTCAGTTTAAGAGAAATGGAGTGACTTTGAAGAGATTTAGTTTTGAATAGGTGCAGTGAAAATGCGCATTTAAAATTACCTAATTTGGAGAACTCACAAATTAAGATGATCAGGTGACTAGCTGTTCTTGAAAATTTCTGCTCTGATGACTCTAATGATTTTGTTTCTTGGGGAGGAAAGAACAAGTTGTTTTACAGCCTTTTGGATTTCTGTGATTTTCTGTAAATTTGAACAGAGGCAGCAGAGGCAATCAGAGAATCCAGAATGTTTTCCAATAAACATTTGGTTGCATTAGCACATGAATCAATATATGTGATTTTAGAATTACTTAGTAGTCAGTCATCTTAGGTGACAGTATTGTCTAAAGAAATATTCCTATTACTTTTGAACTCAGTTTGATGTGTAAAAAGCTTCTCCTGATGTCAGACTTTAACATTGAAAACTCATAAAACGAATGGCACTTTGATGTGCTAAAACAAAAAGCGTCAGGGAGCAGCAAGGGCTGCTGGCTGCTGCAKGAGAGATGGGGAGTCAGGAGCTGGGTGCTGTTCAACAGCTGTTGAACGACTGTTCAGCTTTTTGCTGCTCTTGATATTTGGCTCTTAGGGATCCCCAAGTCTTATTTATTCTACATCACCTTGCCTTTCCTTAGCTAGCTTTGCTATTGCTAGTGTGTCTGTGATTATTCTCACAACCTATACTGCTGCTTGCTTTGTATTGACAGATTACAGTCTATAGTGATATGCCAAAATGTCTTCAAAGGCAAARCTGTTTTTTAGCTGTTGAATGAAGGGTATCACATTGCTGAAGATTCTATCATGTGTTACCGGGAGGCTGGGAGATAATTAACATTGTTCCAGTTTGGATTGCCATTTAGAAAAGTGTTACAGAGCAGTGTGTAGCATTTTAAAAACTTTTGGCTAAAATAATTAGATTTTTTTCTATTTCTCTAGCTAGTGTCACTGTTGGGACCATTACGGATGTTGCTGTAAGATAAACATGCTCAGCTATAGCAAATAGGTAGAAACATTTGTCTTGTATGTACTGTATGATATCTCCTAGCTCATGAACATTTCATGATCGTGTTTTAAATACTTGAGAAGATTCCTAAAAATTGACTAAATTTTACCCCAAATCTTATTTTTCATTGCTTTCTATGAACAGAAGGGAAAAAACTTCGCATCTAGGCTAATGTGAGCTACTTCATGAAAAAATGCTAGGGTGATGTTCCTCACTTAAGAATAACGTTTGCCAAAGGTGGGAGGGGATCTGTGTGGCTTGTACATAGCTCTGAATATAGAATAAGCCTACTTATCAGAAAGGAGATTGGACCCGGAATGTCATAGCTTCAAAGAAAGACAGAGTGGTTTTGGCCAGATTTACGCACACAGATGGGAAACTGTACATATTTGAGAGGCATGATTTTTCTATAAAGCATCCTTGACAGGAGCATCCATGCCTGCAGACTTGGAAGGTCTTGAGAATACCAGAGCAATGTCAGACCAGGTACCAATGTTTGTAAGTTCAGAGGATCACAAGGCAAAACTCCAGCTCTTTTCTAATGCTTGCTTCTTAACAGAGCCTTCAGCCACCTTGGTCACTTGCCTAGCCTACTGGCAACCCTAGGGATGAACAATCAGGTCCACAGAAATATGAAAGGGAAAGAGAACTCCCTTGTTCTCCATCCGTCTCCAAATTGTGTGGATTAAGAGCCTTAAATGTAAGATAGCATCCAGTCAATATATTGCAATGCCTTTCTTCCTCTTCCTCTTCCCCTTTCCCTTGGGGAGGGGCTTCTTGGGTCACAGCCATGTGCAGCCCTGAGCTTCCTCTGAACAACTAGGGTTTGACGCAGTGCTCTGAGCATTATCTGGATTCTTTTTCTGTGATGAGCAGTTAGTTTATATGGATTTCTGGGGTAAAGAGGTCCCAGGAGATTCAGGAATTAAGTCCAGGATTTGTGTGGAATGAGAGAAAACTTCACAAATTCAACATACTGTGAGCAGAGTTGAGAGTTTCGTATTATTTTTTTGGTAACTAGCAAGGTTAAGAAATTAATTAGATTCACAATTGCCTTCAGAGGCAGATTTGTTATTATATCCTTTCTAGCCTTTGAAATGTTTTATCTTGAATCTTCTTATTTCTAAGGACTGACATTTTACATTGTAAAGAATTAAACTGCCTATTTATTAAAAAAAATGTTCTAAAYGAGAAAAAGCTTTTTATCTTGTAACTGCGTGCCATTAAGGTAGTGTGTAGTGGTTTATGCTCAGTATCAGTGGTACGCAGTCCTTAGAGGAATGAAGGGCTGCAGAAGTCCTATTGAAAGTTAATTGTGAGAACTGCTTGTTGATGTCATTTGCAGCTTGCTGCTTCAGCCAAAACAACTGCTCAGCTCAGACGCGGGAAGGTGCCACTGCATTGCTCAAAGTCTGTATACTGTCTGCTCATACACTGTGTGAAAAGAAATGCTATACGTAGGTTTCTTAAGCTGATACAGCTAGTAACAGACTAAACTTTTGCACATTAATGATCTGTTTTGCACACTTGGGAAACTGCGTTTAAATCCCTGGATTAAGRAGAATTTGCCAGGAATTACTCTGCTGCTAAAATAGACCTATCATAGAGACCTATCATGTGTCCTATCATAGAGAAGCTTTGATAGTTCTTTCAGAAAGTTCAGCATCTCTTTCCTTGCTGGATTTATATTCAGAGGTCTGAATACAAGGACCACTGGCCTGAAATCACTTAAGATGGATCACGGTTTTATTTTAATAGATGTTGTCCAAAGAAGTACTTAGGACAGAATAATGTTCAAATCTGTGTATTCCCTCTCCTCCCCAAATAAGGACACAAATACTCTCAGTGCTAAAAAATATATATACAATTATGTAACTATTATATTTGTAAATACATAGATCATATAAAACACATATAAATTCTTGTACAGAAATAGGCTTTAAGCAGGGGRTTATGTTCTGCGGGATTAGGAACCCTGTTTACAATGATATGAAGATACGTAGCATTTCACAGAACCTGATCCTGAAAGGTCAGAACCAAACAAATACTATATTGGAATCTGAATTTTGAAGCGTGGCTCTCTGTTCATAACATTGCCTTTGATATTGGGCTGTATAAAAGTAGTTTGTTTTTGGCAGAGGGCAGAGGTCATTTTAATGCGGAAGATATAAATGGAATTATGAGTGTGTTCACATCACACAGCTCATTCAGGACATGGCACAGTGCTCAGATATTTCAGCCAGTCTTGAACAAATTTGCTCAGGAGCTGGAGCCTTCTGGCCCAGTATACAAGGCATATTTGTGTAGAGCACTGTGAAATGTAGCCGTACTATTTCCTGTTCCTAAGATAACACACATCCCTCTGAATGTTATTGCACTGTGCTACAGAGATATTTCTTCTGAGCCTATTCATCACCTAGAGTAAATGAGCATAACATTTGTGAGATATTTTCTTGAAATGTTTATTTTTAAAGACATTGAATTAATAAAGAAGAACAACCCTGTCAAAGACTAAGTCAATGGAATGGTTTTCTTTTTGGTTTTGCAAATCAAACCACAAAAGGATGTTTGCTTGCTTTATGTTCCTCTTAATTAAAGACAACCAAAAATTTTTTGAGAGTTCAGTACAAAAATAATACAACTTTTGATTCTATTTTTATTTTRATTCACATTTTGTTTTCCTACTATTGAGAATTTTGCAGACAGTAAGATTTGGTACCGTTGTATAACAACCCTGAGAAGAAAATAGAGCAGTAGGACTTATAAATTTGTTTGCTCTGCAGACATGTTTGTAGGAATAATGTGTACAGTACAGTTTATGAGCAGATTTATTAGGACTGTGCATATATGAAATGCCCCTAACTGTGAAAGCCTTAGGCTGTTCGGTCAGGTCTTTAAATGGTACATTGATTTGCTTAAGGGCAAGTATCTGCATGCAATTGATGTTACCTGAGTTTTATATTTGCTATAGGCAAAAGGAGCTGAAGGAAATTGAATTTTACAGCTACAGGGAAATTACATATATAAATGCATGGCTACTTATTTAATGTTCCGGAAGTCAGCTGTAGTTGATCTTTTAGGCCGACTGCATTTGCTGCTGTGAGGCTGCATGGTGGTGAAAAGAGTCTTGTTCTCTTGGCAGCTTTTTATTTAAGCAAATATTTGTGTATTTTTCATATTAGATATGTTTTTTTTTCCTGCCACAAGTCATGCAAACAAGACATAGTTATGCAAGCATATATTCAGCATACTAGACTGCAGGGAACCTGCTTGGTGTCTGAATAATATTGACAAACGCTTGGTGAATGCTGTTCTTGTSTAAATACAGTATTTACTTGTTCCAAACCACCTACAGTTATTTCTGTTTTGAGAGTTATATGTTATTTTTTTATATTTTATATTTTTGACCTATACAAAGAAGGTATTCTGTTAAATGAAGAAACTGCTGATTTTTAATGCTGTGGTTAAATTTACCACAGGACTTCTAATACTAGTCAATAACTACTTCTGCTGCTATGAAGTTCGTGGAAATTTTTCCATTTATTTTATAAATACAGAGTTATTTTTAAAGCTGTATTCCTTAGAAGCTAATGTAATGCCTTGATCATATATAGCATTGGTTCTGAGACTTTGATGCTTACCACTCTCTGCACACTGTACTTAACTGAAAACTTTTTGATGGACTGGCTATCACTAACATAAAATATTAAATGTTACTGTAGCCCAAATTATGGAAAAAGTAATTAGTGACTTAGATTATAGCATGCCATGATAATTTCCTGGAGGTTCTCTTCATAGTATCTCTCTGCAGGGATTATCCAAGGAATGGTATGTATCACACCCTGTCATTGAAGAGGCAATGGGGCTACTTTCAGGTTTAGTGGACCCAAAGCAGGAATTAGTGATGAAGTGAACCACTCAGATCTGATGCATTGCTGCAAAAGCTTTGCTGCTTCTCTCAGGAACAGGGCTACATATCTGTGGAGTTTCTTGGTGACCACAGGGACCTAAAGTACAGTAGTACAGGGGAACCCTGTAGAAGAACTTGCTGAGGAGCTGCAGAAGAGGGCATGGATCTGCTTGGTCATGCTCTACCTCTGGCTCCGTCAACTGCCCCTTTTCTCCTGTCTTTTTTTCTGCACATTTCAGACCTTTYGAAGAGAGCGCTGTGACACTAGGCATCCCCCACTTAGGTGTGACTTCAAAAAATTAGGGATTTTTTTGTTCTTTTTGTTTTCTACTCATCATGTCACAACCATCTCTTCCAGAAATGTAAGAAGAATATGATTTGTCCTAAAARGGTTTGAGCACATAACTGCCAGGCATTTTCTGCAGAGGAAAGAAACAAAGTTCAGACTCCGTGAATGACAGTCCACAGATGAGGAGTCCTCTCTTTTCCTTTTGCTGGAATTTTCCCTTCCTAAACTAAAGTGCGTATTGATTATGACAACCCCTATGTCTTGAGCGTCGCCTCTTTTTCAGTCTGTACCAGCATGTATTTTTAAATGAGTTGCCCTTGGGTAGCTGAGAGGCGATTGGAGAGATGTTTCTGTAGGTTAGATGTTTTTGTTCTATATAACCTTGAAATGGGAGAGAGAAGGTTCTGTTACCAGTTAAATGAACTACTGGGATGTCAGTGTTCTTAAGTATGTGTGACCTAATAAGAAAACTCAGTAACTAACCAGGAAAGTGTAATTTTAGTAGAGAGCAAATTACATTGGATATGTTCAGTTTCTTTTATAGTAAACCAGTGAGAATATCATTACTAATCTTTTTCAGACTGCTTTTACTTAACTGTGTGGTGAAGGGAGCAGTCAAGGAACATAAATAGACTCAACGGCAATCGTAAAATACTATTTAAACTGAATAACTAAAATCTGGTTTGGAAAATCATGGTGTTACAAAAATGAATTCAGTATCTGGTTTCTTGCTAAAGAACCTTTTTCTGCTTTTGTTTCTAGCCAGTTCTGTGTTCTGGTTCTCCTGCTTTGATGCCATTGTGGTAAATACCACAGAGAAATACAAATATCCAAGAAAATTACTTTCAAGAGAAATAAGAAAAAGAAAATTCCCCAAAGTTAGATCTGTCCTGATCTTTACAGTATTTTTTAATTTTCTTTCTTAAATACTTGGTCTGAAATGACTGACAAAATCAATTATAATTAAGAAGAGCAATATCAAGCTTTAGTGCATTCTGATTAATGTTATCAGTAACTAATATGTTCTGCTGGGGAACTGATGATACAAGATGACTTAAATATGTAGTTCATTATTATTATTGATAGATTCTAAATTTACTGAGTTATTTTGCCCAGTGGAGCAAACTGTGAAATTATTTTCAGAATAATAGTGTCTTATATAAATGTTACCTAGTTTATGTGAATTTAATTTTTAAAATAAGTTACAAAAGAAAAAAAATTGCTATTTTTAAATAGAAAGGCAATACAAATTATAGAAAACCAATAAACTGTTGCCTACTAAATACTTTAAAACATCCATAATATGTGAAGGGAAAACAGTCAATGATAAAAAGCACTGAGTGCAGTCTTATGATTCTGGTAATTCCTATTTATTTTTTGATTTAGAAAAAGGTCTCTCACTCTCTGTTGGATAGAAAAGACTGACTAATTTATGGTGATGATCAAGAGTGCAATACTGATCAGAAGCCTCTTTTAATCCCATTGAAGTCAGTAGCAGCCTTTTGGTTGTTTTCAATAGGTCTGCTGACATACGCTGCAGAAATACATCCTAATACATCCTAGGCGTCCTTCCTTGTGTTGTTAAACAGGTACAGCTGATACAGTTTTTCTGATCACTCAGTTGATGTGTTCCATGGGCACTGATGTGGCTGATTCTGCTAGCCAGGAAGTTTTAACACTCTTGATCAGACTTCTGGATGAAAGGCAGTCCAGTGCTGTTAATRGAAATACAGTGCAAGTATACTTCCTCTGTGCTTGATGTCATGTAACAGGAGAATGCCCCTGGTCGTCCTGAGTTAGCATTTGTCATTACATCATTTAAAATCTTGTTAGATATTATATTTTGTGATTTAGGTATTGATTTTTTTTAGTGAATAGAGATTCACAAAGTATATATTTTAGAATGGAACTTAATTACAGAAATTTAACTAGCAGTGTAAATATAACTTTTGATTACAGATTGTTAATTAAGAATGGATATTGGAAAAAAGACTGTGGACCAATTCAAGAAAATCTTTGTGATCCATTTTTCAAATTAGAAAAAAATCTTCTAGTAATCAAGCTATAGCCTGTGAATCCAGATTTTATTCTGACTTAATCAGTAACTGAAATATTTAGTTATTATCACATCATAATTGCTAGAGTAATGACAGATTGATAGATACAATGATAAATGCGTTATTGTTGGTAAAGTTTTCAGTTATAATTGGTTTTTTTCTTCCTTGCATCTCTGAGAAACTCAGTCATTTAGTGGATGTAATACTCCAGTATTTATGCTAGATAATAGATTACTTTGTGCATAAAAGTATATAACATGTAACACATTTACTAGAAAGTCTCTTTATGACTTGTTTTGTATATGTGTGCATTTCCATGCATCAGAGAGATTACTTCTAGAGTGTCTTCCTATCATAACCTATACTTCAGGACATTTTTTAATATAAAAAATGCATTAACATTAATTCATGGATGTTGGGAAGAGTAGCCTCTAGTTCATCTTCCATCACCTTTTTATGTCCTACCACTTTATGCAGTTACTTGAAATAATTAACCCAGGAAGAATCAATATGCTTTGCTTGTTGTCCATGTGTGGACTAGTGAGTGTTGACCACTATGCATTCAGTAAAATGCATCCTTTGAGGACAGCAGTCCTTTGCTTTATGGTTTGCTGGGCTAGATTCAAAACTGAGTTTTTTCAAAACTGCTGTAAGGCTAGAGAAAATCCATTCATTTGGTCTTGCAAGGCTGAAAACTTTGACCTCTTCAAAAGTCGTTCAGGAAATACATGGGGAAGTWTGTGGTAAAAGACCAGAAGTGCAATAAGGAGTGACCCCAGGAGCAACAAAGTCAAACTCTTGTGAAATTATTGCTAAATAGTATTTATATTGTATTGTGCAAGAAGTATGCATGCATGATAGAAGAATAATTCATTGTGCTCAGCTGATGATGTAATCTTTGCTGTGAAATACCTATGAATTAAAAAGAGAGAGGGAATGCATAAGACAATTCAGAATAAGATTAGTGCATAATGGCTCTTGATTGCTCTTGATAGGCTTGTGACATTATTATTAGAAATTTGTTATGGGAAGAAGGTGGTAAACTTGCCTTATTATTGGTGGGTCTGGTGTAGGCACTATAGGTGCAAGGAAAGAAGTAAAATTTCTTAAATTGAGCTGTGTTATCTTTTGGTAATAGGTTTATTATGATACCCTCTGCATTTACAGTAAGAAAGAAATGTTCGTAAACTGCAGCTGCCAGTTTGTATTAATTATATTTACTTTATGGTAGTATTTCAAACACTGTTGCATCAGTCATTTCCCAACATAAGAACTTAATACTGTGACCTACTCCTCATGGGGCTGGATGTTGTCAGGATCTGTGGAGAATCAGCCATACTTCTTTCTTTTTTGTGTGTCTTTTCTTGCTATTTGGTAGGCTGTTCTTCCCAGACTAAGCTAGAACGTTGCTTTCTCCTGCTTGTTGGTGTTCCAGTGCTAGCATGCTCCAACCAGGTGCTGAAGCAGTCACTCAGTTTGCAGTTGTTGTGTTTGAATGGTCGCTAATCGGCAAGTTTGGCACTTTCATCACTTTCCTGGGTRATCAGACTGATTACAGCTTTTAGGGACGCTGGCAGCTAGTGTCTTGGCAGCTTCCAGTGGTCTCAACAGCACTAACGGTTATTTAAAATGAAAATTTACCCTATCTGTATTTGATATATGGCAATGTTGTTTGGAGGGCTGCTTTGCGGTGCTGGAGCCTGTGTGAGGAGACGCTGCTGTGGCTACAGCCAGCTAGCATCCACAGTGCAGCAAGGCGGCTAACAAGCGCTCGGAGTAGCCATGGTACATGCTGTGTCGGCAAGCGAGAGCAGACAGCGTCATGGCAGCATAAAGGACAGGTTGCACTTTAAAAGTTTCCTCTAGGTTTGACGATCAGAGGTGCTTTGAGTTTTCAGATRCCTTCTTTTATGTGACTTGATGATTTTTACAAAATCTGTGCTATGCTTTCTATGCTGAGAAGACACAGTTAGCAGAATATAGCCAAGAACAGAACTGGGTCCAGTTACTCTGCCTGACGCTGAGGCCCTCTCACACTTAGGCATGGTAGGTACTCTTTGAGACAAACCCTGCTTTTCACAGTGCCTGTACGTGTGTAACTGAAAGCAGAGTTTTTCCACTTGTGTCAGGTTTGTTCAGATCTTATAAATACCAGCTCCAGTAGTTATTCCAGCTGCTTTGAAATGAGCAGCTATTCAGCTGCTTTTTAAAAAGCCCGTGCTCTGTCCAGAAAACGCTAATAATGTTTGTTCTATGACTGTTTGATTGTTGTCAATGTTTGTAGCCAGCTATCTATAAATATTTCTGGTTTTGAAAGCAACTTGAGCCCAGTGTTAAATCACATCATAACTGATGCTACTCCACAGAAAGTTATTTATTGTTGGCTGCCAATTCCAGTAACTAATTTTCTTGGGCTGCCTGTGGTCCTGGCACAGTGTATAAAGGGGAGCTGTAAAACAGCTAAAAGATTGGTTGGCTTTTTTTGGTGTAATAGTTATTAATTTCCATTCATAGTGGGAACATGACGTTCTCGTATTTGTATATGTTTTCCAGAGATCTCTAAAGGATAAATGCTTGGCTTTGTGCCTGGTACTATGTGGTTTACCACACTGAGACTTTGCAGTATGTTGCTATCAGTATTGTGGAGCTGGGTTTTCATACTTGCTATAGATATTGATGTTCTCAGTGTGTCTTTATGAGGAGAATTACAACCCTCATTTACTTAARAGAAATATTCTGACAAGCTAAAATGTTGTGTTCCATAGCATAGTATTTGATTTTTTTACATCAAATAAATATACACTTAGAAATGTTGTTTTACTAAATGATCAAGTCCTGAACTATCACCTGGTGTAAATTGGTGGTACTCCATTTAATTCAATGGACTTAAATAAACTCATGCCAGCCTACCTGTGGTAAAAATCAAGCAAAGACTAAATCTTTCATCATGAGCCAAAGGTAACTGAATCTGAAACCCCTGATTTCTAATATAATGGTTTGTTAAATAAGGACTCAGCTTCTGGTTATTCAGAATCAAACTTACAAAAATGCTGCTTTCAGTATTCTCACAGATGTGATGCATCAGTTCCATATTGCACCTCTTATGACACCATATATGCTGCCCAAATGCTTTGGAATCAGTTTTTAAAGCTTTATTTTAAAATCATCACAAAATTTCTTCTTCCTCTGAGGCATACCTTTTATATATTGTATATGTATATGTATATATACATTGAAATTGCTGAATTAAAAATCAAGTAATAACATTAACTCAGCAATACCACCCTGGCATGGCAAAGCCATTCAGTAGTGATGCCTTCTGGAACGATGGCACTGGGCACCTATGTCTCCTTCAGCTAAAGAACGGAGATGCAGCAAGTACAATTCTCCCTGCTCTATCAGCTCTCCTGGGTGTCTGCAACACCAATGTTGGGGGACTGCAGGTATGTTTGACCTCTGAATGTGTATGTAGGAAGAGAGGAGTAGTGAGCCTTGTAAAGGAAACTTCTTTCTACAAAGAAGGCATTAAGTCGCTGAGAGACTACTGACCTGATTTTTTTTTCAAAAAAAATGAAATTTTATTTTTTCAGTATTTTTTTTTTGTTTTGAAATATTTATGCTTTTGTAGGTCAGACTAAATTTCCTGATACCATTGGTTGCTGATAATGATTTCCTAACGCTGTTGCTTTAGAAGATGCAGCAACGCTGGATTTTGATGCCTGGAGCTGTTCCAGCTCTGTGGAAATCTGTTTCCTTTACTAAAGTTACTCCTGCKTCAGTTACTGTCCTATTCTGTCCTACCTTGATCCTGTGGTTATGTGAAACCTCTAGATGCCTGATTTTATCCAAGCAATGTGCTTGTACCTAGACCTATACATCTAATTGTACATTTTAATCTGTGTAAATTCTGCAACTGGCTAAGGTGCTGTTGTGTAGCTCTCTACAAGAGGCCTGACATAACAATATTAGTTTCACAATATGCATTCTAGCAGTATGCACAGTAAAAACAAACAAACAAAAAATTCCTCTGTAATGCCATTAAGTAGTGAGTAGAATCTCCAGTGCAAATTTATGGTACTCCAGCTGTGTTCTATCTGTTTCTTCTTCCATTCAGGTTTAAGTGAGCCTGTTTTGCTTTGTAATTGAGATAAGAGTATACGTATAATCTCTTACAATAGCTCACCTGACAGGCAGGAACATGTAAGTTGAACTGTATCCTGATTATACTGTAGGTCATCTGCTTACTCCCCAATTGTGAATTGCCTTCAAATATATCAGGAGCAATTCTGTTAAAGACGGTGGAAAATCTGATTAAATGTGATGCTAAGTGTGCGCTGAAAATAAGATCCATTCAAACTGTGAGATGGGAAAATACTTTTCAATTAAGCTTTTCTGAATTGGGTCAGGTGTGAAGGAAATGTAAACTAATGTGTACTATGGTATTGATTCTTTTACAGCTGCCTGAGACTTAAACATACAGATCTTGCAGTTAACTGGAAGTTTCAGGAATTACAACAGTTTTCTGTGTCTGGACAAGCATCTTTGGGAATTGTGTGTATATATCTGAATGCTTTTAGCCCAACATCTTTAGTGGCTGTAGTGGCTGGGAAAGTCTGAGATCATAAACTTAATGCCTACATTGAGTACTGTACATATTTCACAACTTTATCTGTATCAATATCAATATACCAATCCCACGGTTCCCTGTAGAGCACTATTTATATATGCTTATGGTTTTGTTTCTTGCAGTGCCGATTCTGTGCTACTGTACTATTGTGATTAGGGAATTTTCGTGGAAATGTTACAAGTTCATGTTAGCCCAGGGCAGCCCTTGGCCCTCATGTCAGCCCAACAGATTGCATAATGAGCAGACGTTTTCACTGCTTAGCAGGGCATGAGCGACTGCTGTGCTGTGCTGCTTCTGTGCAGTGCACGCTAAACTTTTAGAAAGACTGCATCGTTTTTTTTCTCATTGTGAAAAGTCCTCCCCAGGTAGGTATCTTTGAAATACCTACCCATGTGTGAAATCAGTTGRAGCGCTAGTGTGGATTCACTGCATAAAGCCTGTGTGGGAGGAAAATCCCCTACTTCCAATGCTGAAGAGGATCTCAGAAAAAAATTGCTGCAAGGAACTGGCCTGCCACATCCAGAAGCATTGGAGTGTGTAAGGTACCAGATCATCCTTTCCATGAAGGATGGTGGATGTGATTAGCATCAGAGCAATGCTTCAAAAGACACAGATTTTTTTCAGATTTCAAGTGATAAGCAGATAGGTCCTTAGTGATTCCAGTGCAGCTTGAACAGGGTTTTGCAGCAAGTTCTGGTGTGGCTGGTCATATAATGTTCAGCAAAATCTGGAAGGCAGGAAGCCAGTTCCAGGGTGTGAAACTAAACTAACATTCAAAAATAAATGTGACTGTGTTTTCAAGGTCAGCTTTTTTAAACATCACAGCTCTGAATGCCAAGCTCTCAATATAAAATAAAAGGGAAAAATGAACATATAAGAATGTATGCAAGAGTACCTCTTATTTTAAAAGTAATGCATGTAGATGACCAATGATTCTTTCTCCTCACAATAGTTTACAAGTGCAGCAGTGCAGCATGTAAACTTACCCCCAAATTGCATTAGCCTACTACTGCAGTTTTATCAGTTTTATCTACAGATTCTCTCTTGGGGACAGTATTTTTACCATATTAATTTTCTAGTTGCAATTGTTATGGTAAAACAAGGAAAATATGCACTACAACATGTAATATAGCATGGCTACCTAAGTACAAAGCAGAGTTGCTGTATCCAGCAGTTATGTTATTCTGGTATAAAAAAGATTCTACCTATGAAGGAAAAAATATTGAAAAGCTATTCTTTGAGTTTTGACTCATCTGTGAGAAAGCAAGCAAAACAGCTACGGCTGATAGAAAAAAGAAGAAATACTGAATCTATATTGGGAAGACCAACAAGAAGGGAGGGTATTTTTCTTACAGAAACAGCAGATTTAAGTTCTTACTATTGATTCTTGGCAATTTGCAGGTGAAAATTTTTATTCTGACCTAAAGTATACAGCCTTCCTTCAGGTAGCACTGACTGTGACAGTGCAGCATGTTATCTGCTTGCTCGTTTTCTACTTGTGCTTGCTATAGAACAGCTTGGAACAGTAGTGCTGGAAAGTGAGATCTGTCCTCAGTTGTCTTAAGGTGATGTAACCATCAAAGACAAATTAGGTCAGCATATTTAACTGCTTTAATAGTGAACACTATGCCAAGAACTTTGAGCAGTCCACTTGTCCGTGGAAATGCCTATGTATTCTGGCAATGGAGACAACACATACACAGCTAAGACCAGATTTTGCTTTTATTTACACCAGAGGATAGCTCCATGGAATTTGATTAACTCAGAACATACTCATATCTAAATGTGTACTAGGCTGTATTTAGCTTTATGCTAATAGACACTGGAGGCACATAACAGAAAGCTTTTGCCTTTCTGTCCCTGAGCCAGGTTCATGTACAGACTCTGTCCTTGTGATCAGGAGGAGAGCAATGACCGCTCCGGGCTAGTGACTGCACAGTGTTAACCTTCTACATAACACCCAGCACTGTTAGATAAAATTTTGTGTGGAGCTTTTTATGCAGCACTGAGCATGACAGCTTTTAAATCACTAGGTCTTAAACTGTGCAGTGCGTTTTTGAAAATTTTTCAATGAAACTAAATCAATAATACATTACAAAATTGTTTTTTAACTTAGATTGAAAAATGCTTAGGCTAAACCTTTTTTTATTTAATATTTTTACAGTGCCTACACGGAAATTTTTGATACTACTTCCATATTTAAGAGTAGTAATTAGTTTAAGTTGTCCTGACAACTATAGAAAATAGAGCAAAATTTTAATCAAATGAGTTCAGTTGGGGGCATAAGTTAAGAAAACTCATGGATTTCAATGAATGAAAAATGTTCTCTTTTTTAGCTATAGCACAGCCACCTTCAGAAAAAGCTTTCTGTTTCTCAGCAGCTCATTGGTCTGGAATGACTTGCTGAAAGAAGCCAGCTCTAAAAAACAGGATTTACTTAATCAAATAGTGGGCTGAACATAATCCTGTACTCARATTTTAACTTGATTGTGCCTCGGGGCTCTGTTTGCATGATGGATCTTATCACCTTTACATCTGTTGACAGGAATGAAATAAATGGCACAACTATTATTTCAGTGGACCAATATTCATTTAGTTTCCTGAGTAGTGTTTTACTGTTTCTATTAATAAGTTTTTAAAATAAAAGCATTTAGAGAATTTTCCTGTTAAGGTACTGATAGTCAATAATGTTAATAGTCTATTAACAGTGAAAATCAGCATCATCTCTACTGCTGTCTGGCCATATTCATGAATACAATTCCTATGTATTTTCCTCACTGTATGCTAGAATAGAAGAACATTTTCTGAAGCATCAGTGAGTTGATCTTTTTGCCTGAATTTAAGATGACACTCTTTATTGAATCCTGCTTGTATAACTGACATCTTGCATAAATAAAAGGAATTTATGTGTAGCCTTGACACTGAACCTTTCAATAAAGTGAAGTTCTCATCCTAACACAGGCTGCCTAGAATCCATTTCAGAGCAGCTTGTCAGCAGATTTTTGTCTCCTTCTCTTGCCATCTTGGGAGGCAGTATCCTTCCCACATGCTCAGAACATTTAGGACTTCTCATTCTTTGCTTAAGTAAACAGGTGGTTAACTCATTAAGAGAGAAAACGTATCTCATGGTAAAAGTTGAGGACTGAGAAGATCCAGGCTCTRCTTCCAAGAAATCTATCCGTCTGTGAGTTCACGAGCCTCATAAATGGCTTTAAAGTGAGGAATACCTTTTATTGTTATACTTAGTATACTGACAAGGATGATCAAATATATTTTGGAAAGGTTACCCCTAGAGCTAAGAAGCTAAAACCAATAACCCGACTAGGATCTGAACATGTTTTTCTTATGTCTGGACTAAAAGTTTAATTAAGATTTATCTTTATTTTTATCTCAACAGTTTTCTTTTAATGAATGGTTTTAATTTCTTCAGGTGGTATCGAGAATTGAGAAACAAACACCAAAGTTTTAGTGGAGCTTGAAAAATAAAATCAGTGGGAAGGGTAGGAAACAACAGCTGAGCCTTGGGCACTTATTTTAGAATGTTAAGTTTTTCTTGTAAAGTTACTTTTTATGCCCTTAAAAAATTGTTTATGCATTTGTTTCATTTAAAACTACCCATGTGTCCATATGTTTTCAATTATAGGATTTTGACTACAGCGTTATTCAGTACTGACTATATGCATTACTTATTGAAAGTTTTATTTGAACCATAATTCTTCAGTATTAGTGAAATTCATAGAAAATATTTTATAGTGTTGTTCTTGGAGTCATCATGCATGAGGAGGGAGAAGAGGAAAGCTTGTCATGCCATGAGCCTGCCTGTTATTGAATGTAGGCAGAGTTTTGTAGCTATGAGAGGGAGAATGATCCAGTAGTTCTGTGTGACTCTGTGCCTTGTAAGCTTAAACCTTGGGCAGACTGTTTTGCTGCCGTGTTTGCCAGTTCGCCTTGTATAAAGTAAGGATGGCTACATTTTAAACGATAAGACAACAAGGATGGGGGTATCTTAGTATCTTAGTTATGCAGTCTGCATGTCTATGTAGGCATGGGTGTCTGTTCAGAAAAGATTTATATACATATATATGTATGTATGTATGTATGTATTTGCAATGCTATGTATTTTAAATAAAATATTGAAAGATAATTTCAGGCTGTTTATGGTGGAAGTCAGCAGTTACTTTACAGATTATTCACTGGAAAATAAGATAGATCTTCAGACAGGTTAAGATTCTTCACTCAGTTTTGTCCGTGCAGTTCTACGAACTGAGACAGGACTTACAAAAAGTACAAACATATATGTGGAATAGTGCTGATAACCCACATAGATTATTTGATAAAAATTGTCTTAACTTGTAGCTGAGAATCCTGAAGGAGAACTTTAGGATTCACACTAAGTGTGAAGAACCAAAATGTACAGTTTGGTGACATCTACATGCACAGTCACACATACGAAGAGTAACAGGATGAGGAAGAGAGAAATGGAAAAAATATAGTGAGTCAATGTGATTACACATGTATACACGTGCACACACAAAGCACGTTGTATTAGCAGTATGTTAAGACTATTCCCATTGTGTCTAGCTCATAACAGTTCTTATGACTCTGCTAAATTGCTGTTTTTTCTGTCTTCCATTGTTTTATTCTGAGTTTTGTAGCCTATGCTCGCCTATAGCTTGCTTTTCCTATTAGTGCCATATGAGGACAAAGGAACGTTATCCATCATATGCATTTTCAGTTCTCAGACCACTGCTGAGGGGTAGCATCATAAAGATGTTTTGCAAAGCCAGTGAGGGAATGGGAAGTCAAATTTACATGTGATGGATCTTCTGAGCTTGCRTGTGTTTCAGTTTGTCATGTCAGTCATTTAGTCCTGATTTTATTCAAATTGTAAGGTAGTGGATGACCTGTAGTGATCTTGAAGGCAGTAAGAGCTGCAGGGAGCTAGGTGATCCTCAGCTCAGACCTTTGGGCTTCAGTGGTTTCTCAGTCTTTTTGTGCAGCCTAGTTTGAATGAAACTTTTGCTCCAGTCCTGACCTAAAATTCTGTAATGTATCTATGCAGATAGTACTATTTATTAAATGTCTCTTAAAACATATGAAACACCAAGTATGTTTACAAGAAACACCATTTCTGTCTAACTTCTAGTTCTACGTAACATGAAGATAATGTCTTGGTATTACCAATTGTAGCACTTGGTATGTCCAGTGCTACAATTCCTTCAGTGTGTAAACATTAAAAGTAATTAGCTTGCCGTCCCTTCCCCCCGCCACTTCATATTTCCTGTGCTTGTGTTCTTTTTTTGCCTCAGGAAGGTGATTTTTTTTTCCTTTTTTTTTCTTCTTTTGTCTGCCACTGRTTATTAGAGCTGTTGAGGGAAAATGTTTATTTAAAATGACAGAGTGAATGATTTGAAATGGGCATATGCTTCACAAAGTGAAGACTGTGGAATATTATTAATTGCAGAATTTAATTATTTCTAATTTTAATGAAAGCAACATTTTTCATTGAGTGATTTGCCAAATACTTGAGGGAATATTAATTGATGTGCAGTCATTTCTATGAATGTGCTGCTCCTACTGTTACGCCATAATGTTGTTAGGTTCTTTATGCACGTGTATGACYTGGGAGTTTAAACATTTTTATCTGCTAGGGTAAAGCATAATGTTCCATTATTTTCTTACATAGGCGTTAGCATACCTTTCATTTTTGTTTTCTGTGGCCTTCCATCATGGGGCCATATCTGTTTAGGTCACAGTTATGCATTGGGATTTTCTTTTAACATTAAAATAATCTTTTAAGTCAGAGGTATCAGTATCCCATAAATTCTGTGCAGGTGAGGAGCTCTGCCCTGTCAAATTTTGTTCAAATACAGCAATCCTAATGTACTGAGCTTTAGAATCTGGGTCAATTTGTAAGTATTTTGTACCATACCCTAATCTTCCTTATCTATAAAGTGACTTGGCATGTTTTTAGATAAGTAAACAAATAAATAAGTAGAATTTGTATACTGAAAACATAAAACCTCTCTKCTAGCACTATGTGAACCTTCCTCATGATAATGTTAGAAAAATAAAATCTCTATTGTCTAAGATTAAAAAAAAAGTCTTCTCAGGTCTACGCACATAATGCAAAAGATAGGGAAACACAGAACATATTATTTCTGTGCTGATTGTTATCCTTAGTTAGTATCTTATGTTGACTTTTTAATCCAAAGCCTTTGGCCCTGAATGTTTTTCTTGGTTATGCTTATGCAGTGTTATTGGGACAATGGCATTTTGGGGTGTGACTGAGCTAAGAACCTGGACAGTCAAGCGAAAAACCCCGGTTATTTTCTCTTTGCATTCCTGAACAGAAGAAATTCTCTGTCACTAACTAGCAGACTGCCTTCTTTTCCCCTTAAATGGTGATTATAAGCTTTGGACCCTCACCCGCAGAATTGGGCTTGAGCTCTGTCCTATGCTCCACAAATGGAGTAGCTAGACTTAGCTCAGTTGGTTAGAGCTTGGYGCTGCTAAAGTGAASGTCGTGGGTTCAGTCCCCGAWTGGGGCTATGCTGAGGGGTGGACTGGATGACCTCCAGAGGTCCCTTCCAACCTTACCATTCTATGGCTTCAACCTGCAGTTAGTTCTTCTTGCAGCATTGTGGCTTCACAGCATACCTAGATATCCTACTGAATCATGATTTAGAGGGAATTCCACATATAAAACTTCAGTCATATTTTCTTTATAATTTTGAGCCAGCATGGTTAAAAATAGGTACATAATTCCTTATTGGAAAGAATCCAAAGCAGAGAGGTTACATCCGTCTGTTATATTTTGAGAGAGACCGTTGTACATTCAGCATAGTTGAAATCCATCTTACKGTAGTCGCAGGATCTCTACAAGCCTTGAGGCCCTTATATTAAAGTCAGTGGCCAAAATTTTGCCCTCATTCCTCTCCATCTGACTCCAGAGTTACCTGTGGGATTAAACCTGAGTAGCTGCAGACAAATATTTTAATTCTTGCCTGTTAATTTTCATTCAAATCTAATTTTTTTAGGTTGTATGGTGGTCTTTTTTTCCCGTATTTTTTTCTAGCTGGAAGGTTTTATCACCCTTGATTCACATGCTCTATCAGCTGAAATTTTTCAGAAAATACAAAATTGTGGTAAACCTGAGCCAACTTGGGTCTGGAAGATTGCAGCAGTAGCAGAAGTTCTATGCAGAAGTATATATGAAATACCTTACAAGAGAAGTACTGTACAGAAGGCTTTAGTCCCTTCTGAAGCTCTACTGTAGTCCCAAGCAATATTTGTAAAACTGGGGTCTGCATCAGTTTTGTTTAAAAGTTATTTCAAAGGAAAACATGGCATTTTATCCAAGACAGTATTTTCCAAGAAACCACAGCTTTTAGTTCAGTGAATAATTTGCTGGTAGGTTTTTTATTAAAGCTCCTTGGGTTTGGTACTAAGTTTTAAAAAAGAAAGAAAAATGATCATAGTAAATTTTAAATTATGGAAGCAATTCCAGGAAAAATAACTGACTTTTACTGACTTGCTTTAGTCTCAACCGTTCAAGTGTTCAGACTGGGCTATTCTCTTTAAAAAGGGCTCAGAGATCGTAACACATTACTGCATTTTTTTCCCCACTTTCCTCTGTCTTGCAGATGTCAGAAGGGACTGTCATTGAACCTTTCCAGAGTGCCCATGCTTTAAAGCAAAGAGATCTCAGCAATGAAAGACCATTTATATAAAATGTTGAGAAAGTCAGCACAGAGTTTTAAAGTTGATGGCAATCTTAAATACGATTATGCTTTTTGTTCTGTAATGTTAGCAGGATTTCCTCTCTGGATCAAGTACTAAAATGATAACGATTAAGTAGCTAATTCTTAATAAGTGAATATCTAATGCCCGGGCCCAGCACGCCTCCTTCTAGGAGTTAAGTAGCTAAATTGAAGTTTATCTAGTCGAGTCCAACATCAGCACTTTTGCTGATAGAGCTGTTGTGAAGCCAGCTTGCAGCAAGGGCTGCCATCCTGGCCCTGGGGAGCTGTGTTTAAGCTGAGGTTTTACCACTGGCCCCTGCCTGTGCTGCGTTGCAGCTGCACAGCAGCTGCGTCTGCCCCAGRTCTCCAACCTCCGCGAGTCTGGTCCTGACACGGACCCGCCGGCTCGGCTTCCTGGCTTGGCCTCGCACCAGCCTCGTCACTGCGGCTTGCCAGGGGGTCACTGGTCGGTGTCTGACTCTGATCACTGTTTCTGGCCCTGATCCTGACTCGCACTTGCCAGCCCRCATCCTGGCTCCTTGGTGGTGGAGTCAGTGCTCCCATCTGCCTTCTCACTTTCCCTTGAAGAGCTGGTGGCCCTTACTACTCTCTAACAGTATAGCAGTAATTTCAGTATACCAAAACTATGGCAGAAGAGGGAGACAGGTTATGATAGATAGTGTAACATAAATATCTTGAGATTAGGTCATAATTTTAAAGTTGCTGTTCTAATACTGAAAAGCATTGGTTTTTGAAACTGAATTTAGACAGCTCAAACTATTAGTAAAAATCAYTTCTTTTTCTTCTCCTCAAACTAAAGAGACCAAACTTTCTCCTTTCTCTACAATCATTTTTCTTTTTTATATTTCAGAAGGAATTGCATAGTTAAATAATTATCTACCCAAGAGTGACTAAGAAATATTTAAAGTATAGTCTGAAGTACTTCAGGAGTAGTTAGCATGGTAGATGTGGGAATAGGCTATCTGTAATAGTTAGAGGTATGTAGGGGCCTAMAGAGAGACAGGTGACTTACTTAATTTTTAGAAAGTCACAAGACAACTATATATTTTTTAAATTGGCTCTGTTTAGAAATAAGGTCTCACTGGTACTTGTGAGCAAAGCCTTGGTTAAACTTTTAGAATACTATAATCCATTTCTGAAAAAGATAGAGGATAAGCAAAAGCTGCAAAATACATGTATTTATTAATTTACTTGAAGCTCAACTTTGGGAATGGCCCTTCTTCCAAAAAATAAATTGCAAAAAAAGTCAGTCTTGAGAAGTCATTTCACACCCAACACTTTTTATTTTTCTCTTCTGTTTTCATTTTTTTCCTGCCAGTCTTTCTACCTAAAATCAAGTGACTCAGCGTTTCATATCCCACTGCCATTTTCCGGCACCTGATCCAGTGCTTAAACTTCTCCCATAGTTGTCTGTCAGCCTAGTGTGACATTTTAAAAAATTAATTGCATGTTTAAGAATAACAGGTAATTTGACTTGCAGCAGCACTGTCACCACCTCWTGTAAATAATCTACAGGTTACCTTCCTATTCCTGGAATATGTATATTTTAGACACCAGATGTATCTGCCTTAGACTATTGGTAACTACTTTCCCTCATTTCTGTCTGTTTGAGAATGTTTTCCCTARTACACCAGTGATTTTTTAACAACATATTGTATATGCTTAGAAAATGAATGAATGTTGATATCTGGAGAAATGTTGATAATTTAGAGATTTTTGTATTATTGGTGGCTATTATAGGTACCCAAGTGTGTGTTCTTGAGCTGCTTCCTTGCTGGCGCCTGTARAATTATACAACCATTGGCTTGATAYGATCTATGGTATTTTATGATGAATGAATGAATAATTTATATGACTATGAAATCTTTTTAGTGGTTTTGTACCTTGAGGAGAGCAGCTGAAAATTTACAGTTTTATTTTGAATATTATGATAATTTTCTGTAGTACAAGAGCGTTTTRGGAAAGATACTAAACCAACAAAATAACAACCCTTGAATTAATATATGAAAGGTTTTATCTTTCAGAGAAGAAAAGTTTGCATGTGATTACATGGTAGTAAAGTGCAAGTTGCCTAATTAAAAGCTAGATAAAGTTATTCTTTTGCTAGATTAATATTGAGTGAGGGAGGGTGAATGATGGAAGGAAGCAGGCATGTGTTATCCCATGGGCCTGTCTATTCTGACTGATGTGTAGGTGTCTTTTACTAGATGCTAGTCAGAATAGAAGAGAAGGCTTAAGTTGTTATGATGTGTGGTAGGCAAAATATGAAGACAGTTCTGTGGAGGCAGAAAAGGGGCTTAAGCAACAGTGGAATCCRTCAGTTTTTGCAGATTCTGGAGCATGTCAGGGCTATCTCTGAACTATTWGGAAACCTGAAGTGGGTCATGTGTTTTGTTGCAGTCTGTGGACTACTTAGCTGCATTGGAGATGGGCTAATTCTGCACCCTTAATCTGTCATCAAGGTCCACATTACTGTAATCTACAGGAAACATTGGGAAGATAATTCTCAGTCATGTCTTTCTGTCTTTTTTTGGATGATGGAAGGTCACATCTGTAGATAAACAGTTCAAGGGTTCAAGCTTGAAATAGTAGAAGTCGTCATTACTTCACTGGAATAATAAGAATCCAACCAAACAAGCTTCTCGCACAACTTGTGACAGTGCAAAAAAGTAAATTGTTTGGTTGTCAACTCGCAATGCAATTATTTTACTAAAAAGCGATGTTACCTACCACGTTTGTGGAATGTTTCAAAACTTCTGAAGAAAAAGGTCAGATCAGACACGGTACTTTAGTGCTATGAAAATGGTATAAACAAACACAAAAGAAGTTTAGCTATTCAGAAAAGTTTTGCAGCATGCAGCTAATAGGGTCTTCTCTTCCTTGGTTTCTGAATCCCAGAAGAAGCAGAGTCATACATAACTGGCTTCAGTGATGACTTATACCTGTTTCGTTGCAACAGGCCAAGTTCTYTGGAGTGTGCATTTTATGCTTCCTTCAGTTCTGTGTCTTTTTCAGCATACAATGTTGTATCAAAGCCATATGCTCTGCTCCCATTGTAAGATGTCCTTAAGGATCCAATATTAATTTTTGCTCTTAGGCTTCATTTGTTCTAGAGTAATCCAAGAGGAAGCATTCAGGCTCCATTTCCGCTCATCATCAAATGCAGAATGCTTTTAGCTTTGTCCCTTCTCTGGTAGAAGGTGAGTTGAGCCACTATCTAGAGAAGTGTCTGACTAAAGAAAAGAACTGGTACTAATGTGAAACCTGAAAGTGTGCATGCATGAAAAAAATGACAGAGGATAGCATAATGTGGGAGCTTTAGAATCCCTAAAACATTAAGCCTTTAACACATCTGCAAAAGTGCTTTCTAAAGGCAAAATAGTTATGCTTAACATGACTACCACAGAAATAGGGTGAGTTATCTAACATTTATTGAACCCGTGATCCCAGTTAATACAAAACTTTAGCACTTCAACCGAACCACAAAACCATCCTCTTGGATCTTGAGATTACCTTTCTAACCATCCTGCCACTAAATGCTAACACTGCGTAGAGAAGCAGCTGCTGCCATACAATGATCTTCTATGCACACCTACAGTTGCCTTGTGATGACAATGAAATGGTAATGTATTATTTTCCTTATGCAGAATATGTGCAATTTCTTGGAGTAGATAATGACACATACTCCTACTGTTTCGAATTATGATGAGGAGTCAACCTGGAGAAATACAGGCAAGTAAACTTCATGTTTGCTCCTCTTCTAAAGTGAGTCAGTAGAAAAGAATCTCTTGCTACAATAAAGCTTTTGAAAGACTGGATTTCATGAGCCACAGCCTTTACAGATTTTTTGTCAGTAATGAAGCACTGCACTAGTTTCTTATTCACTTTCATGTGGAAATCAGAGTATTGGTGACTCTCTTCAAAGCCTTTAATGAACTAGGCCTGGGTGAGTTTGGATTTTTTTTCACCTCATATTCCATTGTGATAGCTGAGAGTGCAGCAGGCTTTGAGGTAGTACACTGAGGAGAAAGACAACACCTTCCCAACTCAACGTCCCAGCTTTTGGATTTCTCTTGGGAGTCTGCCAAGTTTTAATTTCATGTGCAACAACTACCAGATTGTCGGGTGACATAAATCACTGTCATTCTGAGTTTTGCCCTCATCCGTTGTGCAGCAGGTAGATGCCTTCCCTTTTGGTTTGGGTTTGTTTTAGGACTTGTTAATTTCATCTCCTTGGGATTGCTGGGAACTTGTTAAAGCAACAGGGGCCTTCTGCAGTGCAAACCAGTAAAGGCTAATGAATTAAGCTTAAGAGCTTTTTAAAGAAGCAGGATCACATCCTAAGTTAATCATTGATGTATTTATTTTTTAACCGAAACAGAAAGCAGAGTAGTAGATGCCAGAGAGATAGACCACAGGCATTGCCAYAAAGCTAGTACCCTTACACATCATTCTTTCTTCCAGTTTATATGTAATCATGCAGATTTTTCAAGGATATTGATTTTATAGAGTGTACAGAACACCATCTAACACAGCAATGCAACATGTAGAAATACATGTGCTGTGTAACATTAATTGTCTTCAGTATGTTATGTCCTCTGTACGAGCCGTCRTGGAATCATACATACCGAACTGAATGCAGGAACAACTACATGCTGTATTGAGAAGATGATTCATGAGCAAGGCACAATAATGTTTATAGGCTTGAAGGCCTTTCCAAGAAATAATTGCATACTGATGATAAATTCCAAACAGACATTCAGAAGAGAAGGCATCTACCCATGCAACAGGCCCTGTACAACAAGCAGCAGCTCAAGTAGCTTCACCTCACTCCATCTCTTCCCTTATCTTAAAAAGAAGCATTTCCTTATATGCATACTGATAAATGTTAACTTGTCTTTGAGCTAGAACGTATTTTATTGAAAAAAATCTCATAGTTTAAAGATTGCAAAGACAGAGAATCTGTCACAGCTCTTTAAAAACTGTAGTGGATAGTTATGGTTCCTATTGCAAATGGATACCTTATTGAGTTTGTCTTGGATCAGTTTTATTGTTGAATTTTTCCACTTGGCAGGAAATCTTTGACATCACATGAATGACATAAATGCTAATGTTCCTAAAATGTTACTGCTGTGAGGCTCTCAGCGCAGTGCTTTATACTCATGTTCTGAACTCTCTACTCTTACCATTTTTAAAGCAAAACAGTATACTGTCAAGCTTCTTTGAATTCAGTAAAAGTCTTTGAAGTAATTATCTTCAGCCTACATATACTTTCTTCTGGCTTGTTGACTATTTCAGAGTAAATAGTGCCTAAGCCTCTTCTTACCACTGTGGAACTGGTCACAATTATCACATGTATCGTGCTGATACAGAAATTACTTGAACACTTGAAGTGCATCATAGCATTCTCCTTTGGGAATGCGTAGAATAATAGGCATCTAAAATCTAAGTTTTTACAGTTCCTTACTTAATTTTCCTTTCTATCCTATGATAAATTCTATCACTTACTATTTTTACACTAAAATCTATAAAAAAAWTTAAAACAGCCTGAGAGCGTACCATCAAGCTAAATATCAATCAACAAGTATGTAGCTTATCAATATTAATGAACAAATAGTACTTTATGATGCCTTTAATTGAAATTAATGGACCCAAACTGAAGTTATTGTTGTCAATGAGACTGTTTAGTACATTTTTATGAGATTTGGCTCAAGACCTATATTTTTTTTTCAACTTGCCSTTTATTTTGCATTGGAAGATGGTAATGTTTTAGAGATGGCATTAGCAGAGGTGTAATAATGGTGCTTGTTAAAACAGTTCTTCAGGCTCCAGCAGTTAGTGTGCTGTCGTGTTTTGGAATGAATAAAGAGTGGATTACAARCTGTTTTAAGACTCTGTACTTGGAAAGGGTTCAAATTGTTATTTGCCAGGTAAATTGTTGAAGTTGGGCTTACATACAAGTGATTTCTGGCAAGATCCCCAGTTCACAGTTTAGGTAATTGTTCATCCTAGTGGTCGCTGAACCATTTATTTCAAGGTTCCAAGTAAGTTACATTGCAGCCTTGTTTAACTTTGATTAGTTTTTGTCAAGTTCACTTACTTCATCATCCAACATCTAATTCTTTAGTGTTTATCTTTTCTTCTAGGTTTACATCATATCATTATAATGATCATTATCTTCTCCTAAGCCTGTCTATCCATAGTGATAGAACATGTTAATTCACAGCATTCCTCTGCAGTTCATAATTGCAGTTCTCAAATGTCTGAAATTTCCTTGATCATACATTAAAAAAGTTTGGCAATAGTGAATAGATAATATTTTTCAACTTTCTCATAGCTTTGCCATTCCAAAGAGTTTAAAATAATATATAAAGGATTTTGGCAGTGACTGTATATRTAGTGTTTATAATGAAGAAACTTCTGACAGTCAATCACATACTGATTTAGACTGAAATTTTCAGATTGTCCAAAAGGTGAATAGAGAGGTAGGTAGATATGTACACACAGAGAGGCATGAGTTACTGCTGTAGATTGGTTTATTACACTTGTAACTTGTGGATTGCTGCAAATTTGTGTTACTGTTAGTTTAAATTCCTGTAGAAGTTGTCTTTTAGGCAGAATGACGAAATTTCTGATRAGATGGATAGCATTCACAGTTCACTGAGGAAGGGTCTTCGTAGGATAGATGGATAGATGGAAAAATAGACTTCTTTGCCTGCATGTGAAGCCTTTGGGACTGCAGGAATTCTGAAGTCCAAGGAAAATAAATACTTGTAAAAGATGCCTGATACTTGGCATTCTTGATCTTGCAAAATACTTAGGTGACTTGCCTGAACATAATGTGTTGACAGCCAGACAGGATTTTATAAAATGGGTAAAGGAGTGAATGGATTCATCACAGTTCTTGTGATGGACCACAGATGGTCCATCAGAAGCTTTATTTGGGAACAGGGTATATTAAAAAATACTCTTAAAATACTTCTGTCATGACTGATGTACCAGAGATTTCATAACTGGGGATCTGAAAAATTAAGTGTCTAGAAATGAGTGCTATAACAACTGGCACAGAAGGAAACTAGTAATAAACATTCAAATTTTCTATGTTTAAGTTCAAATCTTGCACAAAAGTCCAGTAAGAGGAAAATTTTGAAAATGTAATGAATGGTAAGAACTCTGAAATGTGCTCAAGAACAACTAYGTGACTTGTTCATGAATTGTAACAATAATGATACGTATTAGGAATAACAACTCTACTTCCATAGGATTTCCTTCTGCATTGAAAAACACACATTCTGTGCTGAAAAGTTCTTTAAAAAAAAAATCTAAGCAAGACCAGATGCAGGATGGCAATCAGTAAAAGTTAGATAAATCTYGACAAGTTACAGAAAGGAGAGGAGGATTGTTTCAACTGCAAGAAAAGTTGAAAAAGGAGAGAAGAGACTTCCGTGGCAGAGGAGGATGGACACGAAGAAGTGAATGAAAGGTACAAAGCTGAAAGTGAGAAAGGAAACACAAAGGGCAGAAAAAGGCTGGAGCAGGGAGGTTGGATTTACCATATTGTGGAACATGAAGCCATAAAGAAGACTTAAAGTGTATGTTGATATGATTTCTGTAGAAAAGACATTCAGGCCTACTGCAGGTAGTGAGAGACATTAGGTGTGTGGACAAATGCTTCTTTTAGCAGTGTGGCTAATCAAGGATTTTCCTTCAAATGCTTGACTATGTTATGTGTACCTCTTAAAGGGGAAAACCATCTCTATATCTGAGATTCAGACTGTAAAGCATCCCTGTGATAGTTAATAATGCAGTTCTTTTTGTTTAGTTTTTGGGAAGCTGATTCTTCCACTGGTAACTAAAAATGAGCACTCAGAAAATGTCGAATGGAGGTTTGATTTCTCTTTGGAGAAGTAAAACTGTTTTCAGCTTTGAAGCCTTTGTGTGTGGGTGGAGGATAGGTTTCACTTTAGGTCAGGATTATGAATGTCTAGTTTTTATACTTATGGGTGTTACACAGACTTAAAATTCATTCACTTGGGTATAAACACAGCAAAGGCTTATGTATTCTTGTTGCATATACAGTTGATACATTTTGAAAAACAGTAGATTGATAGCTGTGCACCAAATGTACCATATTTTTCCTTCCAACCACCTTATGCAAGTTTTAAATTACACTTGAGCTAGTTAATTTTGGCCAGCTTATCCTAAAATGCTTTTTTAAGTTTATTAAAGCTCTTTTTTGTTCTTCTGAATGTTGTGGTTTCTGACACAACATAATTCTCTAAATTATTTTCAATGTTTGGTTCATTTGGAGATTTCTTGTCACTTAGCAAAGGAGTTGGATTTTTTTTTGGGGGGGGGCTTTTAAATTTCTTTTAATGAAGACAAGTTAGCCAGTTAGTATCGCAAGAGAGAGACTTGTGGAAATAACAGCATTGGTTTTGATGAGCTTTGGTATTTTCATAACAATTGGTTCTTCTGCTAGAACCTGAGAGCTCGATACAGCTTAATGAATGTGGCTCTCTGTGGTGCTGGAGAAAGGGTGAATGACTCTGTCCTACCTTCTGAGCTGTAATATGGGCACCCCACCAGGGAATGGTGGTGGAGTCAGTGGTGGTGCTAGTGAGACCTCCTTCCTCACTGTGCAGGATTTCAGTTTAAGCAAGCTGTCTGATCTTTGTGAGCTAGGTTCCTTTAAAGAAAGAAAGAAAAAAGTGGTAGTGTGAGGGCTCTGTGAGCTCCTTTTACTCCTTTTACTAAAGTCTGCCCTACATCCTATACTGTGACTCAGTCAATCATTACCATGGTCGCATTAGTTCCTGGTCAGCAGTGTTATCACCTTTTCTGTTACTGATTTTTTCATGTTGGCTTATGGCATTCTCAAGTGCTCATTTGGCTTTTGCAGCGCAGTTTTGAAAATGCTTGCCTTAATCCTTAAACTATGTGCCCTACCCCCCCCCCCAAAAAAAATCACATTTTAGTCATGCTGCAATTTTCAAAGGGAAAAAGAAACATAAGAAACTTAAACCAAATGATTAAAATAAAGAGTGGAATTTTGTAAAGGAACAAAATTATACTTTTAATTGCATATTTAACTTTATTGTTGAGATAAATATGCAAATAGATTTAGAGAATGGGTAAAAGTGTTGTTCATAATCTACCCTTCACGTAACTAATATCTAAAGACTTCAGAATGAAATAAGGCCTTGTTTGTGGAAGGCATTCTTTTCAAAAATGGTACAGGGAAGAATATACTTGCTCCAAAGGATTCCTTTATCATAGCTTAACTCTTAGGTGCATATCATGATGTATAGGTTTTCTGTAGTTGTCTCTGTTTGCTTGGACTCTTTTTTCTTTTTTTTTTTCCCTCCAACTGCCAGAGGTAGAAGGTAGAATGTCACTATTTTCGTAATGTTAGACCAAGGCTGAGAGTATATGCAGTCAAGCTTATATGCAACTAACCAACCAAATTTAGCATCTGCTGTCCTCACTTTTAGATGCTGTGGATAGCTGAAAGAATTGCATCCTTTTTCCACACCATTTTTGCAATTTTTTTCTGATGCGTTTTGAGGTCGAAGTGAGCCAAGTGCTGCAACCTACTTGCCACACTGAACCATTAAAAGTACTGATGAAAATGCAAAATAGTACAGGGCACAGGAGATAATCCTGTAAAACGCCAGCTCAAATGGTTTTCTTTTGACAGGTAGCCAAAAGTGACTACTCTCTGGATAGGGTTTTACTGTGCAGAGTATTTGCATCAAGACTGTCTTTCTAGCTTTTTTTATTGGTGTGCCCTCTAAATAAAGTACTTCAAAGGCTGTGCCTTCTTAGCCATGGCCTACTACTCTTTTTTTAGAAGGAAATGAGACAAAATTATTTGACAAATCAATATTGGTTGTATGTTTCCTTGTTTTCTTCTTATTGCTTTCAAGTAGTTTAATTGATGGTTTGTTGTAGTAATTTTACGGTGACTGATTTTTCAGTGACGGGCTGATAACCTCCAGTTTTTTTTATATACCCACCCCTTCCTCCTCATTTTAAAATATGCAGTATGTTACTTTTTCCAGTCTTCTTCATCTTGATGCTCAAATCTTCACTCATAAAAGCACATCTTGTTTGTTTCTTGACTAGACTGCTAGAGTACCTTAAATGCTATTGCTGCACAGGTAGCTTAGGAGAATATGTAGCAAGAGGCATTCTATATCAAAGTACTGTTTATTTTAATACTCAAACCAAAGCTTTTAGTTAAATAAAATTGGTGCAATATTTTTGCAAGCAGTCTCACAAGCCTACCTTATCATAAATCTTACCACGAACAAATGGCATCTTTAGCAAGTGAAGCTTTTTTTTAACAGTCTCATTAAGATCCTATATCTAAATCTAATTACCAAAATAACCCACTACTTCTCTTACTTGGAAGTTGTCCAATTTTAAATATTTGTTTCAAGTCTTTGGGCACTTCTATTTGTAAACTCTTCATTCTTTAGTGAAAAAGCAATATTATAGGCTGAATATAGATGGAGTTCTGATTTTGTCCTCTAACAAGACTGTGTATGGAGATGCCTGTCTTGAAGCAATCATTTTCTTCTTGCTTGCTTCACCAGAGAGAATTTGAATGAATTTATTCAGACAGTCATCTTTTCTGTAGCAGGTCAACATAAAGTATTAATACACTCTTAGAAGGCAACATTGAATCCATCCACAAAAAGAGATAACGTGTAGGTATACAAAGTGGAGAACAGAAAAAATGCATGATATGCCCAAGGTACTAATGCACATTCACAGCAGAACAGGTAATAGAAACGAGGTGCTCTGAATTGCAGATAATATGGTCTGGCCATGTTTCGTATCAAACATAATTGCGGAAACTTAAGTGACCAAAATCAAACCAAAGCAGGATGTAATCCTGATTCAAATTGTTAATATAACTTTTTTTCTCTTTTTGATGATCTATTATGACTGATTTTGATTATGGTAAGTGGTTGGATTTATAGCTTCTATTTTCCCTATATATTTTTCAACCAAAAAATACGTCTTTAGCTCAGTTACTAAGTATTACTGTTCTCTTATTTGCATCTCAGTCTAATTTAATCGATGCTATTTTGAATGATATCAAGCAAGTAGAAAATTGTTAAACCACCTCACACATTTACTGAATAAAGTAAGATACTAAAAGAACAGAATTGAGATTAAAAAATACCAGGAAAGCAATAAATGAACTAAGTTAAAATGTCAATTTTAGAGTAAGTGCATGTTATTTCAATTTTCCTTTGGTGATAAAATTAGAAGTTTGATCGTCATAGAACTCAAAAGTTTGGTGAGACTAAATCTATAAGATGGATATGAGGTTCCATTATCATTAACAGAGTGTAAAATCCTGCTGACATATCCTGGCTGTTGCTACTGATGCCAGTAGAACTGGACAGACACACTAGGAAGTTTGTTAAAATTTGGACTAAAAAGGCAGTTGGAACACCCTGAATTAGAATTCACCAAATACAGAGATTATCATTTGATCTCAGATTGTAATGTGCACCATTACTGTTCTCAGTATTGTACATTTTTTTGCTTTCTAGTCTGTGTAACATTTTGCGCAAATATTAATACTCTTATTTTCTCCACATTAGGTAAATTTATTAATGGGAAAAAAGGAAAGGCAACTTAATTACATTTTTGTGGCACAAGGAATCTGAATAAACCATTTTCAGTGAAAAAGAGCTGTGTATAACCATGCCTTTATTTTAGTAATTCTATTAAAGTTGAAATTATTTATAGATACCTGATTTTATAGGAAACCAGTAGCAGAGCTCTACAAAAATGACTCTTTCCTAAACTACAGAATGCAGTGCACAACATTTTCATACTGTGTTTTTTTTCCATACCCTATAATTCTAAAAAGGAATATCATTCTTAAACTCTGTATGATGGTATGAAAGGACTTCTGCAAAGGTTTCTCTTTTCTCCTGCAGATAAATAGTATAACGTGCAAATCTTCAGTAGTTCAATTTGAAAGGCAGGGTAATATCATGATAAATTTTCATGCAGAGCACTGAAAAGCTTGTTTTTTTGTTTTGTTCTTGTTTTTTTTTTTTTGTTTTGTTTTCTGTTGCAAATAGTAGTAGTAAAGTGACAGGCAAATCTCTTGTAGTACACATAGCCTAGATTTGTCATAACTCCCATTGTGTCTCCCTGGCAAAATAGCTTATAGTTTATTCATTTTTCTCCGTGCAAAGTAAAAATACAAAGCACTCCTAAAAGTAGATAGTGTATCAATCTCAAGAGAAGTTTTCAAAAGACATTTTCAAAAATATCATTTTAGAGCTTCATATTAAAAGGTAGAAGAAAACCAATGAAATAATTTAAATGAAAGGTACATTCCTAGGAAACTCATGAAGAACTGATACTTGAGGAACAGGTTCTTGTAAGTCTTCAAATGAGTAGACAGAGAGGAGAGAAAATAAGACTCTTGCTGTAGATCTTGAACATAAGAATTACCTCTGATAACAGCAATCATATCTCAGAGAACATAGGACTTCAACTGCAAAGCGTAGTAGACAACAGAGATGCTGAAATATGTAGGACTGTCATCTTGTCTCTTTTATATATCCCTTAGTTGTACTTTTTTTTGGTTACTGTAGATTATGGATTTGCAGTCACACTGGGATGCTACAAGAGGTGTAGCATTTTCAGGGAGCAAGTCAGCTTCTTTTTCTGAAGTAGAGTCCCATTATCTCCCCAATGGAGACTGCTCCAAATTATCTCCCCATGCTTAAGCTGTACAGATATTATTTTTTTGCCTTTCTTTTTTTTTCTCTTATGGAAAAATTTCTCCCTGCTGCCCTCTTCAGATTGTTTCCTCCCAGCATTCTGTACTGTATTGCAATTTTCCCAACTCTCGCTTTTCCTAACAGTATATTGTTGAAGCACTTAGGAAATACAAATAATCACATTTTTCTCTACTTTGGGATGCAAATACAGCCACCACTGCTTGAGCTGTGCATGGACAGAAGATACACGATGTCATGTGTGTATCATGGAGACTCAAATAGTTTGAAAGCAGAACTCCATATTGGCCTTTGTCCATGGTCTAAAGAATGTAATGATAAATCTGGCCCTATGTCGTAGGAGGGCTTTATGTCATTGCAGTACAAGAAAGAATTCAGTGCTTTCACTGCAATGATGCTGTTTAGCTGTCTGAGATGCTGGTTTCAGAGATGCACGTGGGAGTGAAAAATGGAGAGAGATGTTTCTACAAGAGTCTTCCATTTTAAGTCAGAGAGTTAGGTTTTCACTTTTTAGGTTATATATATGTCATTCCTCCATAAGAGAAGAATGGTCTAATGATGTTTTTTTTGTTAACAATAGTTTATCTTAAAGCATGTTAGCATAGCTGGTTGTATAGTCTCATTGTCATTTGATGGAATGGAAAAGTGAATGACTGAATGTTAAGTGCATCCAGAAAAATAAATGATACCATTTAAAAATCTTTCCATAAATATTTATCCTGTGTTTATGAGATCCTTACTCATAAGGATTTGCGCTATAAAAATACAGGTTTGTGGGAATAAGTGAAGATATTTTCTTTTTAAATCTGAACGATGCTCAATAGGTAAATTCTTGTCAAACACGAGTAGCCAGTTAATCGTGTATCATTGAGAAACCTATGTTATATGAAGATTATTGGCATTTAGAGGCATAACATTTTCTCTATCATGGTTAGATAGATTATGTAAATTATTCAACTCACAAATTATAACAATATACTTTGATTATTAGTAACTATAATGAGAATTTCTGCAAGTCACAAGAACTTATTTGCTCGCTATTTGATAAATAGGGAAAATCTGTCTCAGTATTATGCTATGTTCCTGCACTATAGAAATGTACATTTCTGTACATATGAAAACCATGAAACATTAAGGCTCGTGGAATTACTCAGTCATTTAAAGTGAGTAACTGTTTAGCTGTTTCTCCAGATTCAAATCCATTTCCCCCTTAGGA